>NC_044034.1:12969788-13139651 GCF_901765095.1 Microcaecilia unicolor
CGGCGGCCCTGCCACACAGTCCGGCACCTGATCTTTCCCTCTAGCCGTAGGGCAGCGGTGACGGAAGCCTGTGCGGGGTGCGAGGCACAACGGAACCACCGAGGCACATCGCGGAAGCGGTGAGGGACGTGACACTAAATGTCTCTTGGGTTGCAGGAATAGGGCGAGGGTCAGATCGTGGAAAGATGACGTCATCCAACATCCGTGTGTCAGCACTGGAAGCGCTTTTGATATTTTGATATACGCTCGATCTCTGGAATGTAGACCTTTACTGGGGAAGGAAAGTCTGAAGAATGATGCAATGGAACAAAAAAAGTGAGGACAGCTGAAGGTGGATGTCAAGAAGCTAAAAATATGACCCAACACGGCCGTGTTTCGACTCCAGGGCCTGCATCAGGGGTCTATTAAATCTCTTGTGTTTGGCTGATGACGTAGTCATGAGAAGTATAGCTGTTAGGCTTCCTTAAACTGAGAAAATCCAGTGCTGCTGTACACCGTTACGGTAGAACGCATCTATGGCATCAACAACGTAAACCCTATTGGCTCACACGGCTTTAACGCCATACCTGATAGGTTGTTTTTTTTGAATGGAGGTTTCCCATTACAGCATTTGTTTTTAACTTTGGGTATCATTCTAATGACTTTTTAAAATATTTTATAGCATTGCTTACTGTCAGAGAGATTGTCATTAGAATGATACCCAATAACTCGTAACAAGAGCGATTAACACATCCAGCTGATTTCTCAGATGCAGGAGAGGACTTCTACCCAGTGAAAACAAGGACATGTAGGCACTGGAAGAAATCTTTATCCCCACAAAGCTTTAGATGTTATGGCCAGTCCTATTAGATCAGCAAATACGTCCCTGGAGAAGCCTAGTGGTCAGTGCAATGCACTGTGGAGAAGGTGACCAAGGCCCATAATCCACTACTAACTATTACACTTGTGGTGGAAAGTGTCAGTCCCCCAACCCCCCACCCAAAATTCCTATTGTACCCACATGTAGATGACACCTGCAGCCATAATGGCTATTGTAGTTGGGTACAGTAGGCTTTTGGTGATTTTGGAGGGCTCACCGTACAGTATGAGGGGGTAACAATGAGATGCATACCTGGGACCTTTTATGTGAAGTCCACTGCAGCACCCACAGGGTGCCCCATTGTTCTACTGGGATGTCTTTTTGACCAGTCTACTAAGAATGTTGGCCCCTTATACATCCCAACAATGTGTAGGAAATAGCCATTTTCAAATTTAAAAAAAATAGTCTTTTTCTGGTTTGAAAATGGCCAATTTATTTATTTATTTATTTTATTACATTTGTACCCCACATTATCCCACCTATTTGCAGGCTCAATGTGGCTTACAGAGTGTTATTATGACATATTCGTGAGGGAATAGTAGATATAGTCAGTGGTAGGATGAAGATATTTAGAGAAAGAGAAGAGGGTGTTAAGTAGGGTGATGTAGGAGGTGTAATTGGTTGTGTGGGTGGGTTGTGTAGTGATTTGTGTCTTTAGAGGTTCTTTTTGTAGGCTCTGTTGAAGAGATGTGTCTTCAAAGATTTGCGAAAGTTGCTTAGATTGTCCATGGTTTTTAAGGTTGGGGATAGCACATTCCATAGCTGTGTGCTTCTATACGAGAAGGTGGTGGCGTATGCTTGTTTGTATTTAAGCCCTTTACAGCTGGGGAAGTTCAAGTTGAGGAATTTCACTTCTTGATTTTTAGATGTTTTTAGTAAAACGTCCAAAGTCGGATTTAGATGTCATATCGAAAATGCCTCTCTGTGTTTTTCTGATTTTTGTTATGTGTTGTCCAATGCAGGAACCAAACCCTGTATTTCCTATAGGGATATGTATTCACATTCATGGTTTTGAGGAAAAATTGTTATAGCTGGAACCTAACTTCAGTTTCCCATAAGTACATTTCTTGGTATTCGCAAATTTGCAGTTTGTGATCTTTTTTGTTAGGGTTATGATAGGTCTGGATTTACCTGGACATGTCCGGGCGGGTTTTGCCAGTCTATCCATTTGTCTGGATTCAGGGTTGTGCCAATGCGGTAAGCCAGGTAAGCACCGCAGGGGGGAAGGGAGTGCTTGCCTTCGAGGGGCGCCACTGCCCTGCAGTCCGCTCACTTGCAAAATCTTTCACCTGAACTTGTGATTCTCCTATCTCTCCTCCCCTTTTCATGGTAAACTGGAAGTGAAAGCAAGGCAGCAGTATTCATTGAGGCAGGGAGGCTCTTCAAGTTACTTGAGAATACAACCAGATTGCTATTTATGCTTTGGTTTGGGGACAGCTCCTCAGTCAGGGTGAGTTTCAGAGCTTGCAACAGCATTCAAATTAAAGAGAACCTGAAATTTTAAAAGTGCTAAAAATAAGTTTTAAAAGTATTTGCCTTAAATCTAATTGCAGAATTCAGGTGCTGGGAGTCTGTACTTGGTTGTCATATGCTCAGATTTGTTTAAATCATATGCAAATTAGTCCGTTTTTGGGAGGTTCTCATTTGCATAT
The DNA here is from genome assembly GCF_901765095.1 of Microcaecilia unicolor. Classification (NCBI taxonomy): domain Eukaryota; kingdom Metazoa; phylum Chordata; class Amphibia; order Gymnophiona; family Siphonopidae; genus Microcaecilia; species Microcaecilia unicolor. Next base: position 12,972,300 of record NC_044034.1, read on the forward strand.
TTATGGGTAAATAATGATGGACTGTTTACAGCCTTAATGTTAGGTCATGGCTCTGATCAAAATTGTGAAGTTTGATCCAAAAACAAAGGGTTTATCTAGTGTTTTTCACTAAAAATTCCCATGAGTGTCTGTATGTTAATCTGCATTAAAATAGAGTGCTCTGATTGGATGATCAGCTTCTGTTAAGAAATCTGCCCGGGAAGGGAACAGAGTGAGAGCTGTCCTTTGCCAAAAGAGACATCCAGCTGTGATTTCCTGTGTTTGTTGACTGAAGTTATAAGAGTGCCTGATTATGTGGTAAATGAGAAAATATAAGTGAAAAGAGATTGGTGGCGATTGAAGTTTCTCTAGTGAGAAAAGGAGCTGAATATTTCGGGATTACTTGAAGTTTATGAAGAATAGAAAAGGGTGAATTTCAGTTTAAGAGTGTTTAAATCCTATAAGCTATATAAAGGCTAGGTAGATTTAAGTGACTGTAAGCAAGGAAACTGATCTGAAATAAATATTTGATCTGAGATAGTTGATCAGAGACAAATGTTTGATCTGAATTATATCCTTTGGTGCAAAGGAGATTAGAAAAAGAATCTTTGGAAACTAAGAGGACTTTGCTCACATTTTGAATTAGCATTCCTATTTTGAGTTGGAAATCTTTGAAGTGTTATGTTTGGTTAGTAAAGAAATTAGAGTGTATACTACTAGATCCAGTAGGGAATCAGCAGTTCTACTGGTCTAATCCTGTACAATCTAACTGAAGAGTATTTCTTTCTGTTTACCAGTACAGTCAAATAATTCCATTCCACTTAAATAATTTTTTGTTATATATAAGGGAGTAGTATCTGGATTTATTGTAAATCAAATTGATTCCATTCACAGGAATTCATATTCACCTTCATGCATTCATCCGGTTTTATCTTTTAAGGATGATGTTTTATTCTATGTTCACTCTGTCTCTTGTGAGCTGAGCACAGTTAGTTTCCTCGGCTGGCACGACTACATATTAGAGGTATTTTGATACTGTGTGAAGTTTTACCACAGACGGGTGACATATATAAAGAGGGTGTCCGGGCTCCTCCCCGGGGCTTTTATACCCCGTTTCCTCTCCTCCCTCTCCCAGCGGGGTGCCCCTTTCGCGTGGGAACGCGACCACCTTGCTCCTGTCCTGGGCACCCTGCTGGCTGCCAACTAATGATTGCATTTCACGCAGGGTGACCTTTTCCCTACTCAAGGCTCCCGCTACGAGTGTTTTTAGCTTTTTAAACTTATCCGACGGGATTCGAGATACAAGCTCAATGCCCAGGAACTGTAGACGTGTAGTTGGATCACATGTTTTTTCTTTCGCTAAAGGGATATCGAATGATTTTGATATCTCACGGAATGAGTAAGTGTGCATTGGCAAGCTAGGCTGGCTGCCGGTCCGACGAACAGGAAGTCGTCTAGGTAATGTATGATGTTCTTTCTCCCCGAGGCTCTCTCGACTACCCAATGCAAGAACGTGCTGAAAGTTTCGAATATAGCGCAGGACACCGAACAACCCATGGGCATGCACTTATCGTAATAGTATTGCCCTTCGAACTTAAAACCTAGTATGGGGAAATTGTCTGGGTGTATCGGTAATAGCCGGAATGCCGACTCGATGTCCGCTTTGGCCATGAGTGCTCCCTGTCCTGATTGCCTCAGTAGTTGTACAGCCATGTCAAAAGTGGCATATTGCACTGAGCTAGCCTCGGGGGGAAGGAAATCGTTCACTGATCCGCCCGCCGGATAAGATAAGTTGTGTATAAGCCTATATTTTCCTGGCTCTTTCTTGGGAATGATTGCTAGCGGGGAGACTATGAATTTTTCGAAAGGCTGATGGCAGAAAGGACCCGCCACTCTCCCTAAGCTTAATTCCTTAGTAATGCGCGCCCTGGCTTCCTGCCGCAAGCGTATTACTGAGGGGGAGTTCCTAGCAATTCTCCCTTGTTGTGTGCCGCAGTATGGAATTCTAAATCCGTGTGCAAAACCCTCTTCAACAGAAAATGCTTCCTTCCTGCGGGGGTATAGTGCTAACCAAGGCCGCATGGCAGCTAGGTTAACTGGGGAAGGAGCTTTTACCCTGTTCTGTGTGTCATATTTGGGCGGAGGTTCTGTCAGGGGCTTTCTTAACGCATTTGCTGGCTGGATGCGGTGCTCCGCACGAGGCACAAACATGCTTGAATTTGCAGCTCGGTAAGGTACATGTGGCTCTGTTGAATCTCCAGCAAATTCCATCTTGTGGACCAGCTGCTCTCCCTGCTCTGTGTAGCCCCCCAGGCCGAAAGGATCTACCTTGTGTGCCAGCTACCACCCCTCTGTTAGTCATCGTGTACATCCAAAGGTCCGCATCTTTCCAACCCCACCCTAATGCAGGATTACCATCCATCCTGTCCCTATATTCCTCGTCATATTTTAACCATCTGTATCCCTCGTAGTCCCTATAAGCATATGTTGTGGGCATATGCCAGCATCGGGCTAAATTGGTTTGGGTCGGCATGTCCCGCGGTATCTATTACCCTGAGGAATGCCAATAACCAGTTAAATAACGATCTTGGTGTACTGCTGGCTCGTGTAACTGTCTTTTCTTTTGAGTCTTTGCTTCATATCTTACTCCTCTTCCTCCCCTCTAGCACCTGAAACATGTCAAAGTATTTTCTGTTCTTTATCTTTTTACAGATGGACTTGGGCACAAGCCGCCATATGTGCGGTAACGCTGCTGGGGGGGGGGGTGGTCGTTCGTCCCTGGCACCCGCTGTCGCTAATTCCGCGCTTTGTGCTTCGTCGTCCCCATCCGATGAAGAGGAAGATGAGGACGACGAACTCGAACTGCTCTCTGTGTCGGAGTCTCCTCGCCTACCCTTTTTCTTTCCTTTCCCTTTCTTTTTCTTCTTAGCTTTTTTGTCATTTGTAGTCTTGGCCTCACTGGCAAGCGCACCTTGACCTGTGTTTGAGCCCTCTCTCTCAGTGTGTGCGCCCTGCCCCCTTACCTTCGCTGCATTGCTCCCTTCTGACAAACCTGCTCTCTGCCCCGCCTTCACATCAACATTTACATTCTCATGTGTGCCACTGGACGTACCTGCGGTGTCCAGCATCTGCGTATCGTCTCTCTTAGCAGGGTCCCGTATCGGGTTAACCGGGTTCGTGCCCCCGTAACTAGGGTCTGGTTTGCCCGAGGCCCCTGTGTGTGCCGGGTGTTGGGCAGCATCCGTCGCTTGCCATGGCTGGTAAGGGGGGGGGGGCCAAATCCTGGCCACGCCCCATAGTATGGCGGTTGTGGGGGGTAGCCCCATCCTATCCCATACGGCCATGGAGGCGCGATCGTGTGCTGCCCTTGCCCCGCCATAGGCACCAAACTCTCCTTCGCCTGAGCAACTAAGGTCTGAGGCATCGTCCATCCCGGGAATGCTGGTGGGTGCGGCCAACTTCCTGAAGTGGCTGCATCTTGCCTTCCTTTGGCTTTCTTTTTCTTGTCTTTCTTGGCCGACATGGCGTCTGCGGTGACGGCGTCTCCGTCGCGTCGCTCCAGTCTGCATCGTTCGCCGTCTTCTCTTCTGCATGCATGGGTGATGCGCTGTGTCCGTCCTCCGCTCTGATTTCCTCTGTGGGACAGGTTTCGATCGCATCTGTACCTGCTTCCATTCTGATTGGGGAGGGTAATGCAAGGTAGCCGACAGACAAGGATCTAAATAGACTTAAGAGATAACAAGTTAATATCTGCCTCTCCGGTGTAGGTACATAATTGCCCAGATCCCCTTTTTCTTAAAATTATATAAGTGGCCTTATGCTTAACAATTATATATGATTCGCATAATCCTCTCGAGGGGCGCCGACTTCCTCCCGGTTGTCTCACTGTTTTTTTTTTTGGATGGCTGCCGCATTTCTTACACCTATTGCTTGATACCTGTCCTCACCAATGCAGCTGCCTCTTTCCCTTATTCATTGCTCGAGCTCTGCAATTGACTCTGCCCACTCCAAGAAGGCTGCCCTCCATAGAGCAATATACAGTTCCCGAATCGCCCTATCCAAGATGGCCACCCCCTGAATTCAAGCTAGCTCTAACCAATATGGCCGCCCTCTGCAGGCAAGCATGCCCTACCCATGAGGCCGCCTACATTCTGCCCTGAGACCACATTCCTCCCCGAAACTCCTATCCCCTCTCTTCTTTTTTTTTTTTTACTTACTGGTCGCCAGTCAGGTGAGGGCGCTGGGTCGCCCGACCACCCTCCCGGGGTGTCTTCGAGGGAAGGGGTCCTGCAACGCTGCTCCTCCCGGTGCCCGAATGGGATCGCGACTAAATCGCCCTGGAGCCCGAGCGACCCACCGCAGTCTGGCACGAATTGCCGCTGAATTCGCCACTCCTCGCTCGTCCTCCGCTCACCTCCCAGATCCGGCGCGGTCGCGTCAGGGTCTCCGGTGTAGGAGCGCTGCATGCGTCAGGAGCCGCTGCCTGCGCCCGGTGCAGGGGGATCGCCTGGGGCAGGGGAATCTACGCTGGGTCGCTCTGGCCTGGAACGCCACTCCGCTCTGGATCGCCGTGGCGTGCAGGTGAGGTGCTGCACCTGGAGCCCGGACGCGAAAGAGGGTGTCCGGGCTCCTCCCCGGGGCTTTTATACCCCGTTTCCTCTCCTCCCTCTCCCAGCGGGGTGCCCCTTTCGCATCGGGAACGCGACCACCTTGCTCCTGTCCTGGGCACCCCGCTGGCCAGAACGCGCATGCCCCCTCAGTGCACAGCGCCATGTTATCTCCGGCTCCGTGCACCCAAGGGGGCACTGCGCCTCTCTTTTCTCCTTGGATAGGATGTGATATGTGAAAATACATTTTGCTTTAATGAAATTGCTAAACTTTAGAGTCAGAGACTTATCAATGGGGGATACATACAGTGCTATTTTTTCCTGAGGTCCGGCTTACTTGCCTGCTCCCTTCTGTTCCTGCTCTGCTAGACCGGGGGGGGGGGGGGGGCGCCAACTGATAGTCTGCAGGGGGGGCACCAGAGACCCTAGGCATGGCCCTGTCTGGATTTCTGGAGAAACGGGCGGGCGGTGGGCCTATCCCAGCCTCCCTTTCCCTTACTTAAGTACATAAGTACATAAGTAGTGCCATACTGGGAAAGACCAAAGGTCCATCTAGCCCAGCATCCTGTCACCGACAGTGGCCAATCCAGGTCAAGGGCACCTGGCACGCTCCCCAAACGTAAAAACATTCCAGACAAGTTATACCTAAAAATGCGGAATTTTTCCAAGTCCATTTAATAGCGGTCTATGGACTTGTCCTTTAGGAATCTATCTAACCCCTTTTTAAACTCCGTCAAGCTAACCGCCCGTACCACGTTCTCCGGCAACGAATTCCAGAGTCTAATTACACGTTGGGTGAAGAAAAATTTTCTCCGATTCGTTTTAAATTTACCACACTGTAGCTTCAACTCATGCCCTCTAGTCCTAGTATTTTTGGATAGCGTGAACAGTCGCTTCACATCCACCCGATCCATTCCACTCATTATTTTATACACTTACTTACTTACTATCTACTGCCCTGGTGGTCTAGTGACATCTTCGGGGCAGGAAAGAGCCCCCTCTTTCCTGCCCGGAGCGCTGCCCTTGCCCTGCATACTCCTGTTGCTGTGATGGTCTCGGGATTCAAAATGGCCACCGAGAGTTGGAGTGGCTTCGCAAGACTTCAACTCTCCTGCCCCGAAGAGGTCACTAGACCACCAGGGCAGTAGATAGTAAGTAAGGGGAGGGCAGGTGACAGGGGAGGGGAATATGTGACAGGGGGCGGGGTGAGGGTGAGAAAGGGTGATGATGCAACAGGGGCGGGGGCGCGACATGTGTCCTCTTTTTTGGAGGACAAAATATGGTAACCCTATTTTTGGTGAACCAAACCATCGCGAATTCCGAGAATGGACTGTACATCCAAATTTAAATCAAAATAAATTTTGTAAACAACAGACTGGTCTCAGCCTCCATCTTCTGGAAAATCCTGAAATTTAGAAACACCTGTTGCAGTGGGATGTGTCTCTTCTGGAATGGGATAACAACACTGGACCTGGGGGTGGGGTTACCATATGGCTCCAGAAAAAGGAGAACAGATTGAGCCAGTCTGGGATTTTCTTCCATTGCTTTCAATGGAAGCAAAACCTGGACTGGATCAATCTGTCCTCCTTGTTTTGGAGCCATATGGTAACCCTGTTACCCTGGGGTGGGGAGAAGAACATGTGCTGGGCCTGGGGTGGGGGAAATGGAGATATGATGGACTGGGGGGGGGGGGGAGATGCACCTTTACTGGTGTTATATAGTCAGAGCTCTTTTTTTGTATTCAATATTTTGGGTGGAAGAACAGTGGATGGAATAAGTTATTTTTATTACTCAGATTTTTTCTTTGTTTGATTCAAACCACTCAGGGGTCGATATTCAAAGCAATTTAACTGGCCAAAAATGGCTCCTGACCAGTTAAATCACTAACCACTAATTTTCAGCACTGCTAAGGTGTCCCTATAACCAGCTCCTCCAAATGACACACTGATTACAATTTACAAGAAATTACTATTCTACCTATGAAAAGTTATTCCGTTATTATACTTCCTCTGTGTACATCCATATGCTGCACAAGACGGCATGTTTGAAAATATAAGTGAGATTAAATAAAAATGCCACCAAGAATAAAGAATGACAAGGAGGATGCAGCAGCTCATATTTGCTTTGTTTTGAGAGTACAAGGATGATGGCTGAGTGGGGGAAGGGAAACATAGATTAACCTAATTGGCTTCAATGTTTTGACGTCATCCCATGGAGTCAAATCTATGAGGCAGGAAGGTGATAATAGCCAATAGCAGAGCTCCTGTCAAAGAAAAATTGATTGACTGAAGAACCAGCAAATGAGGGTTAGAGGTAGGTGCAGGAGCAGCCAATGAAGGTTAGAGCTGGGTGTGTGAGGAGCCAATGAGGGTTAGCGGTGGGTGTGTGATAAGCTAATGAGAAGTGTTTGCTCATGTTTATTAATGTGTCTTTTCTCCGCAGTAAATGTGACTCTGGATCCTGAAACTGCTGGTCCTAATCTCCTCCTGTCTGAAGATGGGAAAAGTGTCAGATGGAAGTACACAGGACGGAATGTGCCGGACACTCCTCAGAGATTTGTTACTTATCCCATTGTGCTGGGGAGTGAGGGCTTCACCTCAGGGAGACATTACTGGGAGGTGGAGGTAGAGGTGGAGGATGATCCTTTCTGTATATTGGGAGTGTGTAAAGACTCTGTGAGGAGGAAGGGGGAGATCACACTGTCACCTGGGGAAGGATTCTGGACAGTGAGCCTGTGGTTTGGAGAGAGATGCTCTGCCCTCACCTCCCCTAAGACCCAGCTCCCCCTGAGTGAGATCCCCCGGGCAGTGGGGATTCTGCTGGACTATGAGGCAGGAAAGGTCTCGTTTTATGATGCAGAGAATAAATCTCATCTCTTCACCTCCACTGACACCTTCACAGGGAAACTCCGACCTTTCTTCTGGACCAATTCTGAAATTCCTCTGAGAATCCGCCAGTTACCAGCCTGGAATTAAACATCAGGACTCAAAATTGCCGCGCCCATTTTTGGCAAAAATTTTAAAAAGGAATTTTTTGTAGGTGCGCTGAAAAATAATTCTGCTCGTGCCCAAAACCCACGCCTACACTACCGCAGGCCACTTTTTACCACAGCTTAGTAAAAGGACCCCTTAATCTGAAGTCTCTTGCAGGATTGTGAGAGGTGGACAATTTTTCAGATTTGTGTTAAACATGTTCAAATCACTGCTACAGAAATATTAAAGTTTGAGGATTTCTTTCTTTCCTGTAAGATGGAAACCAGAAAACTTTCAGAGTCTGAAACATGAAATTATCCATATAATAATTTGTACCTCAAGGTTCTCTGGCTGGCTGGCTCTCTGGGTTCGTAACATCCTGACGGCAGCTCGCCTCCAGTGCTCTCATCCCTCTCACTGTCCCGCACGCACGTAAAGGCGAAATGATGTCAGATGAGGGCGGGAAGCTTGCCAGGTGCCCTTGGCCTGGATTGGCTGCTGTCATGGACAAGATGCTGGGCTCGATGGACCCTTGGTCTTTTCCCAGTATGGCATTACTTATGTACTTATGAGAGGGAAGGGAACGCTGGAGGCGAGCTGACGTTAGGATGTTATGAACACAAATGAAGGCAATGGAATGCTGGAGGCGACGTGAGCCCAAGCTGCCTGCAGGGAACGCTGATGGAGAAACGAGACCAACCTGCCTGCTGCCGCTGCAATCTGAGGTAAGATGGATGGCTTACAGGCATGGCGGCAGGAAGAACAGAGTCACTGGCCATGGAGGGGAGGGGAGAATCGCTGGACATGGATGGGACGGCAGGGCAGAAACGAATCGCTGTATATCAATGGGATGGGAGGTGAGGGGAGAATCGCAGAACACGGATGGGAGGGCAGGGGAGAGGAGAATCACTGGACATGGAGGGGAGGCCAAAATCACGGGACATGGAGAGGAGGGCAGGGCAGAGGAGAATCGCTGCACATAGATGGGATGGAAGGGAAGAATTGCTGGATATGGAGGGGAGGGCAGGGGAGAGAGGAGAAGCAGAGGGACACTCCAACGCACTGTACATCACAAGCGATGGGAGGACAGGGCAGAGGCGAATTCCTGGATATTGATGAGATGGGAAGCGAGGAGAGAATCGCGAGACACAGATGGGAGGGGAGGGCAGAACAGAGGAGAATCCCTGGACATCGAGGGGAGCCCAGAATCATGGGACACGGAGGGGAGGGCAGGGCAGAGGAGAATCACTAGACATAGATGGGAGGGGAGAGAAAAATCACTGGATATACAGGGGAGGGCAGGGGACAGATGAGAAGCAGAGGGACACTCCAACGTACTGTACATCACAAAAAAACCCCACTTCCAACACTATAGAGAAAACAATCCACATCCCCTATCCACACAGCATATTCCTCATTCTACACCCTTCCCAATTATTCCTAACAGTTCCCTTAAAAACATAATCGCCATTACATGATAACCTTGCTAGTGGGCTTTGTTGCACTAGTAGTATAATATGAGGGACAGAGATTGGATCAGAACCTGTGAATGTGATGTGAGGTTTCAATTTAACAGTGAGAGTGACAGAGATGGGATTAGAGCTCATGAATGCGAGGAGAGACCTCAATGGCACAGTAAGACTGGCAGAAATGGGATTAGAGCCTATAAATGTAAAGAGGGGTTTCAAGGATATAGTACTGTTTAAGAAGGCTTATTCCCCAGGTTCAACATAATCCGAATTAACTCTTACCATTAATATGATCCAAGGACACTAATTACCCGTTATTATCATTTACCTATTGCAGTTTAATTGTAATTTCTATTGTACTCTCAATTGTATAATTGTACCTCTTGTACTGTAGCCTTATTACAGATTTATTGTAAGCCACTTTGAGCCTGCAATCAGTGGGAAAATGTAGGATATAATTGTAATAATAAATAAATAGTGAAAGCAACAGATGATATAAAATATTGTGAATAAATAGTGAATAACCTGAAAATCTACAGCTCTATCTTCTGGGGAATCAATAATCATGAGATATTAAGTGAAACTGTAAGCTCAGTAGGGTAGGGACTCATTGTACCTCTATGTATTCTGTCTTTTATGATCTGTCATAAATACTGATGGTCAGCAGTGGGTTCAGCTCTGCAGCTCTGTTGACCCAGGAACAGTGCATAACTTAGACAGTGAGCCCACTAGGGGCTGTGCAAAATACCTGCAATAGAAATTGTAAATCGCGGGGTGGGGGGTGGGGTCACGTGATGGCAGGAACCTAGGCGGACATCCCGCAGCTGCTTTCCTCTCCATAGCTAATAAAACAGCTTCTTTTTCTCTTTTTACACCCCGAACTGCTCCCTACAAAGTCCGTGAATTGAAAGTGGAAGCACTACTACTACTACTACTATTTAGCATTTCTATAGCGCTACAAGGCATACGCAGCGCTGCACAAACATAGAAGAAAGACAGTCCCTGCTCAAAGAGCTTACAATCTAATAGACAAAGCTTACAATCTAATAGGAAGCATAGGTAACACTGATTGAGCACTTGCAAGCGACTGGGAGTGGATACAAGGTTATGCTGGCAAAGACCCCGCGAGCGCAGAAAGTACGCGGAGCACACCATGCGGCCAAAATGGCGACCAGGAAGGAGAAAGGAGAGGAGGCTCAGAGCCAGGCTATGCCAGTGGTTGCATTACAAGAAGCGGTGATCCAGGAGATTATGAAGCACATGGCAGCAGTATTGGATGATAAACTGTCGGCTTTACATGTTTTCATGGATGAGATGAAGGAAAGCATGGCAGCACAGAGTAATCATATACAGCTTGCCGAGGAACGGATCTCCCATCAAGAAGACCTGGTAAATGGTATAAACTCTCAGCTATCTGCGATGGAAAAGCGGTGCAAAATATTGGAAGATAGAGTGGAGGATCAAGAGAATAGGGCAGGCGTAATAATATTCGGTTGGTGGGAGTGCCGGAGTCTGTCAAAGAGAAGGAGATATGGGACTTGGTGGAATCCTGGTTACCGAAAGAGTTGGGTCTAGAGCTGGAGGGGCAGCGGCTCAGGGCAGAACGAGTACATCGTGTAGGAGCCCTTAAAGAACAGAGCAGCAGGCCACGTCCTGTGATTGCCCGCATCTTTAATTATGCAGATAAGGCCCACCTAATGGAAAAATATCACCAGCAAAGGAATTTGATATATCATGGGGCCACCGTGTTGATGTTCCAGGATTTCTCACCGAAAGTGGCTGAGCTTAGAAACGATTGTCACCATACTGCTCGCAACTTTACAACAAGGGGATAAAGTTCTCGTTACAATATCCGGCAAAGGTGAGAGTGCTGCACGAAGGGCACGTAATGTTTATGGAGAAACTAGAGGAACTTAAATCGTTTGTGGAAAGACTACATTAAATTAGAGACTTATTGAGGAAGTAGAAGGCCAGAGATTCAGTTGGAGCTTTGATGGAGCGTGGAGCAGAGTTGGAAATGCCCCAGGATACTAAGACTTTACATTGATTTATATGAGATTGATGGGCACTTACTGCGTGATAGTGATAACGTATTTTATTAAGTGACAGCAGAATCAACAGAATCGGGACATTATGTGGAAAGGTGTAACGACTGCAGGACTTGGCGGGAACTACCAGAGAGAATATATAACAGCAGTACGAGCAGCTGAGGGAGTGTTCTTAGTGATACCAGGGTATTTGTCGGAGCGCAGTTGACTCAGCGGGTGCTAATTGCATAGCTGCCAACACTCTGGACTGTGAATGTACATTGCTGCACAGCAGGCTATGCACCTTGTGTGCCCTTACAAGCAGTTGGTTAAGTATGAAGAGATGGAAAGGTTCTGTGGGAGAATGTTCAGTTTGTTTAGTATGTTACATATTTGAACAGCATATCGTGCACTGGGATTTAGTAATGGCATATTTGTGTGGGATTTGGTATGGGGTATAATTATAATTATAATGATTAATAATGCTATATATTTAGTGCGGTTTCGGTGAGGGGGAAGAGGGGGAGGAATAGAAGGGGGAGCGGCTCTCTTAGGAAAGGGTTGTAACACTGGGTGTTCTAAGAGGGAGGTGGGAGGGGGACTTACAGGGAGATGCATATATGTGGGGGGGGGGTGTAAGTGAGGAGGGGGAGTGGTGTAAGACGGGAGCGTGACTGGTTTGAAGAGTGTGTTTGGGGTAGTGGGGGTGGGGAGGCTCTGGGCAGGAGACGAGGGGGTGGGTACGGAGGGAATAAGTTGCATTGTAGAGAATGGAATGGAAATTACATTTGGAAGGAGAGGGGGGTGGTGAGCTGGGACATCACTCTAACTTTCAGATAGAATGCATTCTCATTAACTCAGCCTGGGCAGATGGGTAGTTTGAGAATTGGTTCTTTAAATGTTGATGGAATCTACTCACCGATAAAGCATACTAAAATTCTGTCCTACTGTGCTAAGATGAAAGTCGATGTGCTGTTTTTGCAAGAGACGCATCTTACGCAACAGGAATGTCGAAAATTGCAAAGAGGCTGGGTTTTTTTTTTTTGTTACATTTGTACCCCGCACTTTCCCACTCATGGCAGGCTCAATGCGGCAGGCAATGGAGGGTTAAGTGACTTGCCCAGAGTCACAAGGAGCTGCCTGTGCCAGGAATTGAACTCAATTCCCCAGGACCAAAGTCCACCACCCTAACCACTAGACCAGTCCTCATCCTTTAATAATAGACAAAGGGGAGTTGTCATCTTGTTCCATAAGCAGCACCATGTTAACATGCATAAATTAGTGCAGGATCCGGAGGGCCGGTTTGTTTTGTGGTTGGGGGAGATAGCTGATCAGAAGGTGGCCCTTTGCTCCATATATGCTCCAAACATATATTCCCATTCTTTTTTCTCAGGCATTTTGGCGCATTTGGTTTCAATTAGTGGGTATAAATTGGTGTTGGGTGGAGATTTTAATGTCACTGCAGATCCCCTGATAAATTGCAAGCCAGCAAAGCCGCGGCCTTCGACATGGAAGGATAAAGGGGTAAATTTTCTGGTAAGGGAACTGGGACTGCTGGATATTTGGAGGATATTACATCCGGAGTCATAGGACTACACTTTTTTTTCTCAGGTACATGGAGTATATGCGTGGCTTGATTACTCATAGATGCATCTTTCTTTTGAGGGCGAGCGCGGCAGATATAGTGGACGGAGTGGTGTCGGACCATTGTCTGATATGGGTAGATATACAATGGCGACAAGGGAGTGAGATGCGGTTGTGGGGTATGAATCCGACAATGTATCTAGATCTTGAGTTTCGCAACTTTTTGTTGGAGGTCTGGGAAAATTACCTCTCTGAAAATGATCCTGAGTCGGTGGACCCCGTTACTTATTGGGAAGCAGGGAAGGCAGTGATGCGGGGGCATATCCTAGCGTATACAGCAAAAAGAAACAGGGAGCGAAATAGTCGATTGTTAACTTTATCGAATCAGCTACAGCAGTTACGGGAGAGACATGTCAGACAGAGATGAGTAGACAAAAAAAGAATATTGGGACACCTGTAGGCAGATTAACAATATTTTAAATGCGAGAGCGACCCAGGACATAAATATGTACAAATACAATCTTTTTTTTTTTTTTAAATATCTTTATTAAGTCAATGATGAAGAAAAAACAGTGACAAAAATTATCTCATCAGCACACCACTGCTGTCCATAACCATACATTATAAGTGTAACATAAACTATAGGTGGGAGCACTAACACAACAGCTGAAATTGTCCACCCGTGACTCAGTTTTTCAAATACAATCTTTATCGATGGGGTAATAAAGCAGGAAAGTTGATGGCGGCTTTGGTGAAAAGCAGGGGGGCAAAGAAGATTATAACCAAGGTGAGAGCGTCAGAAGGACAGGTAGTGACAACAAATGAGGGCATACAGGAGGAGTTCGTGAAATTTTATTCAGCATTATATAATAAAGGAGAGACAGATAGGACACAGAGGGAAGTGTTTTTTCAGGATATGCTTCTCCCTCAGTTATCGCAGGACCAACGGGATCAGCTAAACGCGCCGGTAGCGGGGGAAGAGGTCCATCAGGCAGTCAAACAATTAAAATTAGCCAAGGCTCGATGGCCTAGGGCCTGAATTAGATTGTCAGCTCTTTGAGCAGGGACTGTCTTCTATGTATGGTGTACAGCGCTGCGTATGCCTTGTGGCGCTATAGAAATGATAAGTAGATAGAATTCTATAAGATTCTGGGTACCAAAGTATGTCCGCCTTTTCAAGAGCTATGCCATCATCTTTGTATTACAGGGGGAGGGCTCACACACACTCATATCGTGGTGCTCCCTAAGCCTGGGAGGAACAAAGAAATGTTGGGATCATATCAGCCGATATCGCTCCTCAATCAGGATATAAAATTATTTGCAAACATAATGGCACACAGATTGGGGAAAGTTCTACCTGAGTTAATTCACACGGATCAAGCGGGTTTTGTACCTGGGAGGTACGCCTCCTCTAATATTATGCGAGCTCTGACAGTCTTGCAGAAAAGGGGGGGCATACCTGAGGATGCAATCATTACAAGCTTAGATGCGGAGAAAGCTTTTGATAAGATCTTGTGGGATTACTTGTTTTGGGTATTATCTCAATTTGGCATGGGAGAATTTTTAGGAGGGATAAGAGCTCTATACAGCCATCCCACAGCACAGATTTTAATCAATGGAGCATTGTCCCCGACTCTCTCTCTGGAACAGGGCACGAGGCAAGGCTGCCCGCTTTCGCCTATGCTATTTGTGCTGTCGCTTGAACCTTTTGCTATTAAAATTAGGCAGACGGATAGAGTGCAGGGAATAAGAATGGGATCCAATGAATTTAAAATAAATTTGTTTGCTGATGACATGCTCATTTATTTGGACGAGGCTTTGACGAATGTCACTGATTTGGTTGAATTGCTTGTACAGTTTGGGTCCTTCTCAGGGCTACGGATTAATTTTGATAAGTCAGAGGCTTTGCCGGTGTCGTCGCCTTGTGCGTGTCGGCAAGTGGCCACATTTTCCTTAGCTTGGTCGTCGGGCACATTAAAATATCTGGGGGTGTACCTACATCGGGACATAAGAGTGGTCTATCGTCGCAATGTACAGCATAAACTGGACAGTCTCAAGGTGTTGTGCCATCGATGGAAGGATTTTCCGCTTTCCTTTATTGGGGAGGGTAGCATTAGTTAAAATGATCATGCTGCCAAAGATATTGTACTCCTTGCAGATGCTGCCCCTTTGGATTACAAGAAAAGATGAACTATATTACAAGGGGTTCATTGGTACATTTATTTGAGCAGGGAAAAGGGCAAGGGTCGGTTTTGCCAAATTAACGCAGAACAGGAATAGACGGGGATTAAATCTTCCGGACCTGCGATTGTACAATGTGGCGGCTCTGCTTCGGTGGATTTATGAATTACATTCTGCGGCAACCAAGTATGCACCACAATGTGTTTGGCAGGATGAGACTCTCCCATATTCGGCGTTCAATATTATGCAGATAGAGGGAAGCAGGAAAGGGGATTTGCATTTTTTGCTCCAGCCGTTGAGGAAGGCCTGGAATTGGTGGAGGGGAGGATTAGGAAAGGCCTCAGGGCCGTCTCCGTTTTTGGTGGCGGTAGATAATGCCCTTTTTCCAGCAGGCCTGGGAAAGTTGAGGTTTAAGGTATGGGCTAAAAATGGGTGTCGGTATGTGGGGCATTTTACTGAGTATGGGGAGGAAACGTTCCCTACATTTGAACAGGCGCAGGCTTACTGGAATTTGGGGCAGGCGGATTTGTTGCCCTACCTCCAATTGAGGCACTATTGTGCAAAAATGACTTCCATGAAAAATAGGGGGCCAACTTTTTCTCGGTTGGATAAGTTGTTTTGTCAGGTCCCGGAGCATATAAATCAACTGGCAGTGTGGTATTCCCTGGGAAGAGAGCAGAAGGAAGCTTCTTTTCTTGCTGGCTTAGCAAGGTGGTGGGGGGAGCAGTTGGGAGAGAAGATTACAGTGGACATGCTCGCCAATTATTTTACATGGGCATTCAGGGTGACACCCAGTGCTAATCTGCAAGAGATGCAGTTCAGGCTGTTACATGGTGCTTTTATAACATGGGAGAAAGGGCAGCAGATGGGGCTGAGGGATGACAGTGCCTGCATCAGATATAAACACAGAGTAGGAACGTTAGTCCATACTTTTTTGGAATGTATGAAGTTAGACGAGTTCTGGAGAGAGGTGCTGGAAGTGCTAGAGCGTATGCTGGCGGTTCCAATAGAGTGGTCCTATAGGATTCTGTTGCTGGGGGATGAATCTCAATTGTGGGAGCAGGGTCTCCATTACTCTCAGATACGGTTTGTGTGTGTAGCGCTAATGATGGCGTGGAAAACAGTCCTGGCATGCTGGATTAAGGAGGAGCCGCCGGCTGCGTGTTAGTGGCTGGTTAGGATGGCGCAGATGGCACGATGGAAACAGGAGAGACATAAGTTCGCCGGACAGAGAGGACAGGCATATAGATCCTTGTGGCAGCTTTATGAGGTGCTGTACTCGGGAACACAGGTTTCTCCAGGAGCGAGGGGGGGAGGGGGGGGGTTGGGGGACAGGGGTAGGGGGGAGGAGCTGGTTGGGATAGGGGTAGGTGGGGAGGAGGGGAAAATAAAAATAATTAGAAGGAAAGGGAGAAAGAGTTAACATCTGTTATGTTGGATTTATGTTGTCAGTTATGGTATAAAACCAGTTGTGTGAACTAGCAATTTTAATGTGATTGGCTTGTATTGGCTTGTTGTGTTACATTGCTATCTGCCTTTTCTCACAATAAAAATATTAAAAAAAAAAAAAAAAGAAATTGTAAATCGCAGTCACCTCAGGGATCACTTGCAATATATAAAGCACTGAAATAAAACAAATAAATAAAAGCTATTTTCCATTTGATTTTCTGTCACCCTTCATAGTTCGCAGGTAAAGAAGAGAGGGTAAAGCAGCATACAAGCATAAACATAAACAAAAAAATCAACACTGGGCCTTCAGGATAGGGATCAATGTCGTCCTTTATTATGAGGGTGACCCAACACAGGCCGTGTTTCGGCGTACAAGACTGCCTCAGGGGTCTGACATACAAAACACATTTTTATGGTTTTTATTTGAAAATGTAAATGTATATTATCATTAACCTTTGTTAATGCTACTAGTCTTGGATGTTTTCCAAATTAGGTTATCATTTTTATTCTATAAAGGCTCTGTTTGATAAGTATGTGAAATGTTTTTTATGACTTTTTTAACGTTTTGTATGTCAGACTCCTGAGGCAGGCGTCTTGTATGCCGAAACACGGCCCGTGTCGGGTCACCCTCATAATATGACTGACTTTTAGGATATTCGCAGAAGCAAACCGCCCCCAAACAAAGCCCACCTGATCTGAGTGTACCAAATGGGGGACCAAAGCTCCCAGACGAGCCACCAGAACTGTCGCTAAGATATTAATATCTTGATTCAACAAAGAAATTGGTTTGTAAGAACCCACCAGTGTCCCTTCTTTTCTCGGTTTCAGAAGAATAGTGATGTGGACATGATTCAACGTTGATCCCATTACGCCAGAAGAGCCAATCTCTTCGCACATAGACACAAAAGATGGAATTATCAACTCTTGCAATATTTTGTAATACTCCATACCCAAACCGTCCGGTCCCGGAGCCTTAGCTAATTTCAGATTCTTGACAGTTTGCTGAATCTCAGCCCCCTGCACCGGCGCATTCAACAACGCTTGCTGGTCACTGGTGAGGGAAGGAAGTTTCAACTTCTCAGACACTTCTCCTCTAAAAAGGAACCCTCTCCGTAAAGAGATGAATAAAAATTCATGAATTCCCTTTGAAAGACTCCCAGGCCCGTACATACGACACCTCTCTCACTCCTGATCTTGCCAATATAGCTTTTTGCAGACCGCTGCTTCACCAGCGATGTGAGAAGTTTACACATCTTATTACCCCATTGGTGCAGTCTATACTTAGACATCTTGATATTATAGCGAGCCCTTTCATCTAAGACTTCCTGTAGCTGTTTCCTGCAGTCTATGTAGGCTTTCCTTGCAGCTGCCAATGGTGATAGAATAAAAAGCCTCCTCGCCTTCTTCAATCTAATTGCTAGGTCTTTAATCCTAGATTTGCGACGCCTCGTCAGAGAAGCCATGCAAGCTATAATTTTTCCCCACAGCACCACCTTCGCTGCCTCCCAATACACCCTCGGGCCCACATCTTTCATATCATTTTTATCCTCATAGTCAAACCAACTCTTCCGCAAATAACTCCGAAATTCCCTATCCTGATATAAAGCCAGGCTCATGCGCCACCGGGCCAAACCCGACCCCTCACCCCACTGCATACAAACCCACACTGGTGCATGGTCTGAAACATCCATCTCTCCTATTCCCAACTGGACTGTCTTTTGAGTTAGTGAGTAGCAGTGGCGTAGCTACGTGGGGCCTGAGGGGGCCCGGGCCCCCGTAGATTTGGCCCTGGCCCCCTGCCCCACGATCCCCTTCAACCCCCCTCCCGCCACCAACTCTCCCCCGCCGTCGCCGCCCGCCCCGTCGCCGCAAATACCACCTTTCTTGAAGAGAGAGTTCCTTCCGCGCTCGAGTAGCGCCTTTCTTCAACGAAGTTCCGGCGATCAGCTGTTTCGACGCCGGCAGCGTCACCAGCGTCGAAACAGCTGATCGCCGGAACTTCGTTGAAGAAAGGCGCTACTCGAGCGCGGAAGGAACTCTCTCTTCAAGAAAAGTATCATTTGCGGCGACGGGGCGGGCGGCGACGGCGGGGGAGAGTTGGTGGCGGGAGGGGGTTTGAAGTGGATCGTGGGCAGGCCGGCAGGGGGGGGGGGGTCCGATGTGGTGGTGGCAGCGGCGGCGGCGGCTCGGGGGAGGGGGGCGGCTAAACAGTGCCCCCCCACCTCGGGCTCTGGCCCCCCCCTCCTGGCGAGGTCTGGCTACGCCCCTGGTGAGTAGGACACAAGCAGGTAGTCAAGGCGTGCATGGACTCTATGTGGATGCGAGAAAAAAGTGTAATCGCACTCATCTATATGCTGAAGGTGCCAGACATCCACCACCTCCAACTCTGTAATCACAAAATTCACCCTTCGCTTCTCGTGTTCTTTCCCTGCCTTCTTCGGGGGCCTACAATCTATCGATGGATCACTGGTGATGTTAAAATCTCCCCCCATAATTAGTGGATAGTCATCAAAAGTGGCCACTCTAGCCGCCAGCAGGGTGAAAAACATATGTGAGTAAACATTTGGCACATATATACTGCACAGTGTGACCTTAACGCCCTGTAACAATCCTGGAACAAGAATGAACTGTCCCTCAGGGTCGTGGTGCATTCTGTGCATGGCAAATGCCACCGATTTCCGGATCAGTATTGCTACCCCCCGTTGTCTACCATTGTCTGCCGCAAAAAAGAGCTCACCCACCCAATCTCTTCTCAGTTTCAGGTGCTCGGACTTCCCCAGATGGGTTTCTTGTAATAGGACGACATCACTACTACTACTACTACTTATCATTTCTATAGCGCTACAAGGCATATGCAGCGCTGCACACCGTACACAAAAAAGACAGTCCCTGCTCAAAGAGCTTACAATCTAGATAAGACATGAGACAGACAATTAAGGGTAGGGGAAGAAAGAGGTGAGGATAAAGGATAGGGCAATAAGTGAGGATACTGAGTAAGAGAGTCATGGTTAGGAGTCGAAAGCAGTAGCAAAGAGGCACACTGTTTAGCTCTTCGGGGGGGGGGGGGGGGGGGGGGGGGGGGGGGACCCTGTCCCTGTCACTAATAAAAGAAACTTTTTGTATAGGTTTTATTAGCAGTGTCAATTCACTTCATTCAGTAAATTGTTTCAGTGTAGAAGAAAAAAAGGTAATTTGATCTTGTCAGCATGGCTGAAAGAGGAGCAGACACTGGGCCTTCAGGATTGAGAAAAATGTAGTCCTTTATTTATGATGAAGACCCGACATGGGCCGTGTTTCGGCGTACAAACGCAGGGCCGGTCTTAGCAAGTGCGGGGCCCTATGCAGACCAATTTGATGGGGCCCCACCCTAGCCCTGCCCCCACCTAACTCCGCCCCCACCCTAGCTCCAGGGCCGGCTACCCCTCCCTCTGAGTTCCCGGGCTGCTCCCTCTGAGCTCCAAGGCCCCCAGCTCCAGGGCGTCCCCCCCCTAGGGCTCCCAGCTCCAAGGCCCCCCTCCCTCCCTGTCATTTTTTAACACTCCCTCCAAAATCCAGTACTAGGTATGCCGATAATACAAAACACTCTAGGACCTATTGAGCAATTCTACCATACCATAAGCAGTCATTTCTACGAATCACACAAAGAAAAGGAAAACATCTTAAAACACTACAGTGAGCACTAGAACATCAATTCACCTATTGTAAAATGAAACCTGACAGAATAGTACAGATCGTCGATCCTGCACAGTCAATGCCAACTGAAAGCCATGTCTTTTTCACAAACACAGATACACCCTAATCCACTATAGAATAAGTAGTAATATTTAAACTTTCTATTTAGACAAAAATTAAACTGAACCCCCAAGATGCCAGACTCTGCATACAATTCAACACCACAGAAACAGAAACTGTCCCCTAGTACTGTGCAAAATATAAAGACAGCAAATGTAAATTTGAAAAAACTAACAAATACCAATCACCACTTTACAAATTAACAAATAGAAATAAAACAAATACAGAAAATAAAATAATCCCATTTTATTGGACTAATACATTTGGCTTCCAGAGGCCAAAATCTCCTTCCTCAGGTCAATACAGTATAGTACTGTTACAGTATCCTATCCTGACCTGAGGAAGGGGGTTTTCTTCTCTGAAAGTTGAGTCGAAATGTATTAAAATTAGTCCAATAAAAAGATTACCTTATTTACATGTTCTATTTATAAATATTTATTAACACAGCTACAATACTATATCCTAAAGCAAAAAAATAAAAATATATATTTTATTTACAGTTTGTTGTCTCTGGTTTCTGCTTTCCTCATCTTCTTTTCACTGTCTTCCTTCCATCCAGCATCTGTCATCCAGTGTCTGCCCTCTCTGCTGTTCCCTCCATCCAATGTCTGCCCTCTCTCCCTGCCCCTTCCATCCACATCTACCCTCTATCTCTGCCCCTTCCATGATCCATCCACCATCTGCCCCTGTCTGCCTTTTCTCTCTCCCCCATCCATTCACTGTCTGCCCTTTCTATCCCTGCCATCCACTGTCTGCCCTTTCTCTCTGCCCCTTCAATCCACAATTTGACCTCCCTCTCCCATCCATCCAGGGTTTGCCCTCCCTCTCGCTACCCCATCCAGGATCTGCCCCTCTCTCCGCCCCTTTTTCAGTCCCCAGTTCCAGCCCCACTATCCCACCAGTCCCCCATTTCAGCCCCAGCCCTTTTCTCCCACCAGTCCCGAGCTTCAGCCCCCCAGCCACTTCTCCCTATCCCGTTTTCAGCCTCCAGTCCCAGTACTAGCCCCCTTATCCCACCTACCCTCCTTTTCAGCCCCCAGTTCCAGCCCCCTTCATCCACATGCCTTGTATTAGGGCCCCCCTTTTCAGAACCATTCTCCCACCTGACCCACGCATGCCCCATTTTCCCACCAGCCTCAGGCATGGCCCCCATTTTCCCATATGGCCACTTCTCAGACCCCAGTGCCTGCCCCCTTCTCCCATCCGAGAAGCCCCTCCCCAGTCCCCTTCTCCCATCCAAGAACCCCAGTCCCCTCCCCACCCATCCCCTTTAACCATCCAAGAACCCCCTCCCCACCCCCTTCTCCCATCCGTGAACCCCCTCCCCACCTCGGTCCCCTTCTCCCATCCAAGAACCCCAGTCCCCTCCCCACCCGTCCCCTTCTCACATCCGAGAACTCCCTCCTCAGTCCCCTTCTCCCATCCAAGAACCCCAGTCCCCTCCTCACCCGTCCCCTTTAACCATCCAAGAACCCCCTCCCCACCCCCTTCTCCCATCCATGAACCCCCTCCTCCCCACCTCGGTCCCCTTCTCCCATCCAAGAACCCCAGTCCCCTCACCACCCGTCCCCTTTAACCATCCAAGAACCCCCTCCCCACCCCCTTCTCCCATCCGTGAACCCCCTCCCCACCTCAGCTTTAGAAATGTTAAGTAGTAGTCTCCTTCCCATTTGAGAACCCCCTCCCCACCCTTCCCCCCACCTGAGAACCCCCACCCCACACACCCTTCTCCCATCTGAGTCCCCCCCCAACCTACCTACTAGCTTTGTTCTCCGGTCCCCACCACCCTCACTGGCTTTAAAAAAAGAATTTGGAAGCACCAGAGGAACAGGCAGCACCTCGTGTCTGCCCTCCCTGCTACTAAAAATGTCTTTGACGTCGTCATTGGGCCTTCTCACATTGAGTCCCGCCCACCCTCGCGGTAATTGGAAGTTACCTCAGAGAAGGGCGGGACTCAATGTGAGAAGGCCCAATGACGACGTCGAAGACATTTTTAGTAGCAGGGAGGGCAGACACGAGGCGCTGCCTGTCCCTCTGGCGCTTCCACAGTCTTTTTTTAAAGGTAGGACAGGGTGGGAGCAGCGGGTGCAGGGCACCCCCCACCCGCTGACAGCCGGGGCGGACCGCCCCCACCACTCCGCCGTCGCGCGCCATCCGAGGGAGGGAGGACTGGAACTCGGGCGGTCGGGGCGGGGCGACCTTAGGCGCGCCGCGCGGGGCCCCCCTGAGCGCGGGGCCCTATGCGGCCGCCTCGGTCGCCTCGCCTTAAGACCGGCCCTGTACAAACGCCTGCATCAGGGGTCAAAGAGCTCTTCTAGGTTAGCTAATTAGCTAGTTGACAAAAATGTAGAATAGACAATCAGGTTATATTTCCCGCTGTCTGAGCAGCTCATTTGTAGAACGCCTTCAGCCGCATAAACCGCCAAAAGTCATTTTTCTCAATCCTGAAGGCCCAGTGTTTACTCTGTTTGTTTGTTTGGTTGCTTTTGTATGCTGTTTTCCCTCTTCTCTGTGACTGAAAGAGGAGCAGAACATACAGAGGAAAGTGTAGGGAGAGAGAGAAGAAGGAAAAAAGATCATGAATAAAATTAGCCCTTAAATGCCTCTACTAAATTCAGTTAATGAAGAGGATGCACAAACACATTGTTTAGGCAATCTTAGCAATACTGGGGAGTAGAGATATACATCTTTTTGATCCTGACAGTGTCCCACATGTCAAACATAAACTATACTAAGCACAAGTTTTTAGCTTTTTTCAGCCCATTGCCTCTTAAGTGCCTGCAAAATTTTTGTGCGCTTAATGGGTGAATGCACACCATTGACATTAAGAGAAACTATCTTTAAGTTAGCCATGGGGCAGCAACCAGAGGCACACCTGCCAACTTACAAAAAGCATATTTGGGTCTAGAGAACCTCCCAGCTGGGCTCCCCAGACATACACCCCTTTACACTCCCAGAACAGCTCACCGTACCATACCATTACTCCACAGACGCTCTCTAACCCCCCCTCCATACCCCCTTTATAAGAATAAAATCGGGCAATAGCCCCTCTCCCTCCTACTCACCTCACACTCACCACCCCCTCCCCCCAAACAAAAACCCCATATTAAGATCGCCACAAACATACCCCCATTACACCAAAGCACTCTATACACTCTCCTCTCCTGCATCACCAACCTCCCCAAACTCGCTTTCTACCCCCCCCCCCCCCCACCTCAACATCTTCAAATTAGCCCCCACCTCATATCTTTCTGCTAAACATAACATATACTGGCTGAAGTTTAACAAACTGTTGAAACTGGCAACACACATAAAACGCAACAAGCAGTTAATATGAAAGGCTGGAGGAACCAGTCTCTCCATTATATATGCAGCAGGAACCACATCCTGTTTTGCAAAGAACACTGCAGGACCTCCATTAGACGTGTGCAGGCTCGACCTCCAGAGACTGGAAACCTCTACAACTCTTCGGACACTATAGTGAAGAAGACTCGTTAACAGATGTCCTAGTAGCAGAGCTCCTGTAATAGCCCTGGCACACTGCTGCCAAGCCGACTTACAGTCTATTCAAAAAAGAGTCCAATTCCGCAGGTTCTGTGAAATGCAGCATTTTGTTTTCGTACAGGACACGTACCTTAGCAGGGTACAGCAGCGCAAAGCGGATTCCCTTATCAAAAAGGTGCTTGCAGTGTGACCCCATTGCCTTCCCCTGATCCGAAACCTCCGCTGAGTAGTCCTGAAACAGAAGAATTTTCTGCCCATCATATTCAATGTTCTTTTTCCCCCGGTACGCCTGCACTGCTCTCTCCTTGTCAGCATAATTGAAAATCCGGGCCAACATCTGGCGCGGTCTGCAATCGTCTGCCCTCACAGTTCCCACTCTGTGGACTTGCTCCGTCTGCATCACGCTTCCTGCAAATTGTAGGCCCAGCTGTTCTGGCAGCCATTTTTCCACAAAGTTCTTGAGCTCGTTATCTTTCACTGCCTCAGGAACTCCAATGAAGTGCAGGTTATTCCGCCGGCTTCTATTCTCGAGGTCATCTACCTTCCATGCCAGCTGTTCACAGTTTCTCTTCAGTGCTGCGATTCTCCCACTCTCATGCTCTGCCCAATCTTCTTGATTGGATACCCGCTCCTCCACATGCTGTAAGCGCGCCCCCCTGCCGCTCCAAGGAATCTCTTATCTGGTCCACCGAGGATTGAAGTTTGGACAGCTTCTCCTCGAGGACTGCCAAAATTTGCTGGACCAACTCTGTAATGAGGTCCATAGGAAGACCGACCGCAGGTGGAACCTCATTCACCGCCACCATCTTAGATGGTGTGCTGAGCGTGCTCTGCTTCTGCTTCCCCCGCGGGGTCCTAGCGGGCATAATCTCCGGTTCTCCGATAACGAGAGCCACACCACTCGCCACAACACCAGTTTATGTTTCCAGGAATTCACCTCACCAGCTTAGTGGAGCCAAGTTTAAGAGCGTCCACTCAGCTTCGCTGCATCAAGTGACTCCCAACACTTTCTATAGTTTATGTCTGTATCTCTAGGTTACAGTTCTATCATGGGTCCAAAAACCTCTATTATTTTCAAATGTTTACAAAATGCAAATATTGATAGTTTTAGTTCATTCTTTTATATATTTTTCATTATTTTATCATTTCCAAAAGCTGCCTCACATAATCCATCAAACAAATTCAAAAAGTAGCACTTAGCTTTAGCTACCCGATGAGACCCATTTCACTGATCTATGCGGCTTCATTAGGAGTCTCATTTCAATACGGGCATAGTTGCAATCTGTTGCAATCTGCAACAGAAAACACTCTATTGTCATGCTGCAAATGAACAGTTAACTACTTATATTATTATTATTATTATTATATTTGTACCCCGCACTTTCCCACATATTGCAGGCTCAATGCGGCTTACATAGTAAATAGTAAATACAATAACAAAGTCTGGAGGAGAATATTACAGTTTGTAATAAACGAGTAATTGTAAGGTTTGAGAAAATGTGAGTTAAATATAAATGCAAGCAGAGAGGGGAAAACAAAAGGAAAAGAGATAGGGAAGGGTAAGGCGTAGGAAGGATGGTAAGGAAAGATAGAGGGACGTGGTAAGGAGTAAGAAGGATGGTAAGGAAAGATAGGGGAGGTGCATAAAGGAGATTGGAAATATAGTCTAAAGGGATAACAGTCATCAGGATCAGGATCAAGTGGCTGGTTTGAAAATTTAATTACAATCATTCGGGTAAGCTTTCTTAAAGAGATGGGTCTTCAACATTTTCCTGAAGGGTAGTGGGTCATTGATTTTCCAGATGGATCTTGGCAGAGCGTTCCAAAGCTGGCTGCCCAAGAAGGAGAAACTAGACGCATAGAAGGTCTTATATTTGATACCCTTGCAATTTGGGAGGTGTAAATTAAGGTGGGTGCATGACGACAATGGTCTATTTCTGGTTGGGAGGTCAATGAGGTTGTTCATGTAGTTAGGAGATCCACCATATATGATCTTATGAATCATAGTGAGGACTTTAAAATTTATTCTTTCTCTGATTGGAAGCCAGTGAAGCTTCTCTCGAAGAGGTGTAGTGCTGTCAAATCTTGACTTGCCAAAGATAAGTCTGGCTGCCGTGTTCTGGGTAGCCTGAAGCCTCTTCAAAATTAGGGTCTTACATCCTGAGAAGACACTGTTGCAGTAGTCTGCATGTGTGAGTACTGTAGATTGCACTAGGTTTCAAAAGATGTTGAAGGAAAGATAAGATTTTACTCGTTTCAAAATCCACATCATGTTGAACATTTTCTTTGAGACGGATTTAGCATGGTTTTCGAAAGATAGATGGTTATCAATTATTACTCCAAGTATTTTCAGGTTGTCTGATATAACATCAGAGGTGCTAAGAATAGTTGGGAGAAGTGAAGAGTATTGGAAAAAAAGGACTAGGCATTGTGTTTTCTCTTTGTTTAATTTCATCTTGAAAGCGTTAGCCCAAGAGGTTAGGGTGGTCATGCCAGTATTGATTTTATCAGCAATTTTGGATAGATTGGATTTAAAGGGGATAAATATGGTGACATCATCAGCGTAAATGAAGGGATTGAGTCCATGCTTGGCTAGCAGCCGTACTAGAGGAATCAACATGAGGTTGAAAAGTATCGGGGAAAGTGGAGATCCCTGCGGCACCCCGCATTCAGATGACCATGGAGACAATATGTTTGTAGTCCCTTTGACTTGGTAACATCTTGAGGTAATAAAACTTTTTATCCAGTTTATAATATTGCCGCCAATCCCAAGTTTGTCCAGAAGTTTGGTTAGGATAGTGTGATCAACCATGTCAAAAGCGCTGGATAGGTCAAATTGGAGGAGAAGGATGTGGTTTCCAATTATAACCATCTTACTTACTAATTCAAAGGACTAAATTCAGCTCCGTTTTGGCTGCATTCCGAAATGGCACTGCTATTTAAGCTAAACGCCCACACATGTGCCATGACCATTACTTCCTTATTTATAAGGTTGTATATCTTGAAATCATAAGAAATGTCATTCAAAAAAGGAAAATATTCTGATTATCATATTGTGAAGAAATGCCTAGCTACCCACCTGGGGTACCCCGTGGCCACTTAGAGGGTCTATTCCCAGCACAGCTCAGGTCCGCCTGCACCTGGCACTTGTGCTCTACACTAGCACCCTCCTCCCACTGACTAGGTCACAACCACCTCTGGTCGAATCTCCCATGCTCAAATTACCCCCAGTGATTTCTAGGTTACCAGGGCCACATTCCCAGTGGTCCCACAATTCCCATAAAGCACTCACAGACCCAACACACAAACCACCGGAATTCTTTATCAGTCCAGACAGGCAGAACAAACAAACGTGTGTATTCTCAGAACTTGGAACAGTGGACAAAAATGTGCAACTGGCAAACAATAACAGGTAACTGAAATATGGATCAATTATAACACTAACTAAACATTTGCATACTGGCTAAACAGTACCTGGGAAGATCAGGACATATAATTCACTGAGCCTCAGCAAAGAGATCTGTCTCTCTTTCTTCCTAGCTAAGACTGAAGGCAAAATCAGTACACTCTAAAGGAAATGAGCTCCTGGGCCAACCAGAGCTCAGTCAACAAGATTTGAAAGTATGCTACTAGTTTCCTGCTTGTGCTAAAAAAAGAGAGAACATTCAGCTCCCTATAACAGCTTTACAGCAAAGAAACACCACCTGCTGGCCAAATGGGAGAAATACACTTCAGGACATAATTAAAATACGAAAATATCTAATACCTTTTACAGGCTTAAAATACACTGTTTCTTCACACATATCAAATACAATTTCTCACAGCTAGTGGCATTCATAAAAAGGTAATCCATTCAATTTTTATATATATATATATTTTACAGTATTTGCTAACCTGCACAATCCCAACATGTTTTTGGCGGCGAACAATAAAAACATAAATAATTCTGAAAAACATACACACAAAAATGATATCATACCAAAATCAAGAATCAACAGATATCAAGATAAAAACAAACCAATCTTCCTCTATCCTAAAGCTGAGGATAAAAACATATTTTTGCTGTTTAAATATATGATGACAAGCACTGGGATAAAGTTACAATTCTAATACACCATAATTGCGATATTCTACTAATCTAATGTATGTACTGTTCTACATGAGCTCATTTTGGAAGAAAAACAGAAGAGAGGAGATATGACAGAGACTTTTAAATTCAGATTTACCACCCGGGGCAAGCGGTGGCTGGGCGGTAATGATTTGGCAAGCACTGGACGTGCAAAGGCCCTTACGTGCCTTTGTAAAAGGGCCCCTTAAGGAAATACTTCATGAAAAAGGTGGTGAATTCATGGAACAGCCTCCCAATGGAGGTGGAGGAGATGAAGATTGTATCTGAATTCAAGAAAGCTTGAGACAAGTATATAGGATCTCTAAGGGAGAGGAAGGGATGGTAGACGATATGGATGGGCAGATGGATAGGCCATATGGTCTTTACCTGCCTTTATTTTTCTCTGTTACATCTTACCTTATGCCCCTCCTCTGTCCTGCCCCTAAAGATAACTGTAGTGATAGCAGAGGGCAGGCTTTAGCACTTGCAAGCAACATTGGTGTGTGTGTGGGGGGGAGGAGGTTGTACTGTTCAGTCCTCATTTACAGTTCCTTTCTTCGTTTCCAAACAAATATGCTCTCCCAAGGTTTAAATCCAAAAATATATTTTGCATACAGCAGTCTCTTTCCAGAACTTCACCCTTTCTTCTCCCTTATGGTCCAGAAACTCAGGCTGTCTTCATTCACCCTTCCCTGTGGACCAGCTCCTGAACTATTCACCCCACCGCCATAGCGAGAAGGTTGCTAGGCTGAATAGAGAGAGGTGTGATCAGCAGAAGAAAGGAAGTGTTGATGCCCCTGTACAAGTCGTTGGTGAGGCCCCACCTGGAGTATTGTGTTCAGTTTTGGAGGCCGTACCTTGCGAAGGATGTTAAAAAAATGGAAGCGGTGCAAAGAAAAGCTACGAGAATGGTATGGGATTTGCGTTCCAAGACGTATGACCAAAGACTTGCTGACCTGAACATGTATACCCTGGAGGAAAGGAGGAACAGGGGTGATATGATACAGACATTCAAATACTTGAAAGGTATTAATCCGCAAAAAAATCTTTTCCGGAGATGGGAAGGCGGTAGAACGAGAGGACATGAAATGAGATTGAAGGGGGGCAGACTCAAAAAAGATGTCAGGAAGTATTTTTTCACGGAGAGGGTGGTGGATGCTTGGAATGCCCTCCCGCGGGAGGTGGTGGAGATGAAAACGGTAACGGAATTCAAACATGCGTGGGATATGCATAAAGGAATCCTGTGCAGCAGGAATGGATCCTCAGAAGCTTAGCTGAAATTGGGTGGCGGAGCAGGTGGGGAGAAGAGGGGTTGGTGGTTGGGAGGCTAGGATAGGGGAGGGCAGACTTATACGGTCTGTACCAGAGCCGGTGATGGGAGACGGGACTGGTGGTTGGGAGGCGGGAAATACTGCTGGGCAGACTTATACGGTCTGTGCCCTGAAAAAGACAGGTACAAATTCAAGATATGAGTTTATCTTGGGCAGACTAGATGGACCATGCAGGTCTTTTTCTGCCATCATCTACTATGTTACTATGTTACTATGTTACACTCCACATGGTCTTGTACCTCATCCTCACTTCACATCCCCCCTCCACGTATACCAGATCCTCACCCTCTTATCATACCACTCCCTTTGTGCTCCAGCCCCTCATCCTATATTCCCACCCTCTTGTAGGGGGTGGGGAACGGAAGATGCAACGAATTGTGCTGGTAGTAAAATGCTGCTATGACTGCAGAATTTGGCAGCAACGGCAGTGGTTGAAAATATAAGTGAGATTAAATAAAAATGCCAACAACAATTAAGCACGACAACGTGGTTGCAGCAGCTCATATCTGCTCTGCTCTCAGGCTCCCTCCCCTTGGTGTCTGTCTCTGCGCCGCAACCGGGGCGTGGTGCAGCCAAGGAACAGGCCACATGGAAGAGCCACGGTCGGGGGGCCGGGGGGGGCACGGATACCACCACTGGCACTTTGGAGTGAGAGAGACAGAGAGTGACACAGAAAAAGCGCACAAATCAAATTTCATGGATGCCGCCTCCCTCAGGGACTGCTGCAGCTGCTCAGACTAGCGTCTAGCGGTGCTTCTTAAAATGCGGCTATGGGGGCAGCAAAAAAGCACCCAACCTGCAGCCAAAGGCTAAAAAGTGCCCAAAAATCCGCAGGCGGTTACGGGAAACAGCCCAATTGGCAACTTTAGAGACAGGAAGGAGGGCACACAGCCTTGGTGTCGTCAAATTATAGAAAGTCCCTGACAAAGGTCCTACCTCAGAGAGACACTCCCTTATTTTCAAAGCAAATACAAGTTATAATGTGAAACAGAAACTGAATTCCTGCTCTCATTTCCTGTAAGAATCATGGCTGCTGCAAACCCATCTGAGAGTCTGCGACATGAAGCTTCTTGTTCAATCTGTCTGGATTATTTCACAGATCCAGTAACTACGGACTGTGGACACAACTTCTGCCGCTCCTGTAGCATACGTTCTTTTTACAATACTTTGTAGCCCTACCAATATGTAACCCGAAGTGAACCTGCTGTGAGTGGGAAAGCACAGGGTATAAATGCAACAAATAAATAAATAAATTTTGGCAGAGACCTCCACAGGCAGTGGAGGGTTGATCCAGGAACAGACTCAGGGTGGAACTGGAGTTGTAAAAGGCACAGAAAGGCAGTATATCGTCCTATTCCCCCCCTAACCAGGTAAACTGCACAAGGTGCCCTAACTTTACCTGTTTAGGTACTCGGGTACAGCATGGAGTATTGGCAATACCTGTATTCCTTTTGGGAGCCACAACTCACAGGCTGAATATTGACCCCTGAATGTCAGGGCCGTGCCTAGGGTCTCTGGTGCCCCCCTGCATACTATCAGTTGGCGCCCCCCCCCTCCCCCCCCGTGGCATCTCCTTTCTCTCTTCTCGCACCCAGCGGTCTCACTCTCTCTCTGTCACAAACATACACTCGCACATTCACTCTCTCACACACAGTCACTCTCACACACACTCTCTCAAACATACACACTCCGAGGAAAACCTTGCTTGCGCCTGTTTCATTTGTGTCAGAAACGGGCCTGTTTTACTAGTAAATAAATAAACAGCCCTATCAGGCACCCCCTTTATAGGAGATTGAGAGTAAGTAACACCAGACATCCCCTGCTTATAATAGACAATCCATGGGCTGTAAGTCTCCAGATGTTTGCACACTAACCTAGCTCTAAGGTCCCTGGGTGTGCCAGACCTTTCCAGAAGTCCCTGCCCTCTCCCCCACAGAAGAATGTTAACTTGGTGCTGACAGGTACAGCAGTCTCAACAGTGCTCTGTCCCTATGTACAGTTCCAGCCTTTTCAATGATGATGTGCCTGTACTTTTGTATCTCTACTGTACCCCATGGCTTTCTTCAGTGGCTTTCCTGTACCCCACAGCAGGTCTTTGTTATTATTCACTACTAGAAAGCTCGGAAGGTTTCAGTATGGGGTCAGAGAGCTTTCCTTCAGTGATAAAGCCACTGTGGGCCTCAGCTCTGCAACTCCCAGCTCAGATTTGCAGCGGACAAGGGTAATTTGCAGCCCATCACCGAAACCCTCAGCATAAAAAGTTATTTTGCTTTCATTTAACTTAATTTGTGTAATGTATTCCTGTTCTAATTTAAAAAAAAAAAAAATCAGACTCTACAAACACTATTTGCCCTTGCCCAGGATAAATCTGAGGCGCTTATCTCCGCAATTGGATCTCTGGCCCTACAGCTCTGTAAGAGAAAGCTTCCTGTTTAGATAAAGCAATTAAGTGATTGAGCTCACACATAAACAAAAAGCAACCGCCTAGGGCTATTTCTCAAATCAGTCAAGAAGAGAAACAAAATGAGAGAGAGAGGAAAAGACAACAGCTGAAATCTTCTGGAAATGTGGAGCAATTTGCAGCTAAATCTACTTTAACGAGGAGAGTTAGGGGATGCCCAGAGTTAGCCCTCCTTGGGAGCCCATTGAGCACTAAGCGGCAGCAATAGGTCTGGGCCGGCTCAGAAAAGGAAGACGGAGAAGGAGGACTACAGTGTGACACCTACCTTAAAAAAAAATGTTGTGAAGCCGAGTTGCAGGCAGCGCCTCGCGTCTGCCCGGCTTGTAAAACAAGTAAATCTCTTCTCATCATCGTCGGCTCTCACTGTGTCCCCCGCCCTCGCGGAAATAGGAAGTGACCTCAAAGGAGGGCGGGACACAGTGAGGCCCGACGATGACGAGAAGAGAGGCAGACGCGAAGCGCTGCCTGCAACTCGGCTTCACAATATTTTTTTAAAAGGTAGGTGGGAGGCGGAGCAGCACCGCAGCGGCACCCTTGAAGGCAGGCGCCCCCCTGCGGTGCTTACCGCGCTTACCGTGTTGGCACGGCCCTGGACGCATGTATTAGCTTGTATTTTAGTCCTTTACAGCTGGGGAAGTGTAGGTTAAGAGATTTGCGGGATGATCTTTTGCCATTTCTGGGAGGCAGGTCCACAAGGTTTAACATATAGGTTGGGACGTCTCCGTGGATGATTTTGTGTACAATCGTGCAGATCTTGAACGCGATTCGTTCTTTAAGTGGGAGCCAGTGAAGTTTCTCTCTTAGGGGTTTTGCACTTTCATATTTTGCTTTTCCAAATATGAGTCTAGCGGCGGTATTCTGGGCTGTTTGGAGTTTCTTAATAATCTGTTCTTTGCAGCGGCGTACAGTGCGTTGCAATAGTCCAGGTGATTTAATACCATTAATTGTACCAGGTTGAGGAAGATGGATCTTGGGAAGAAAGGTTTTACTCTTTTGAGTTTCCACATGGCGTGGAAAATCTTTTTCGTTGTGTTCTTCACGTGGGTTTCGACTGTGAGGTTCCGATCTATAGTAACTCCAAGAATTTTCAGAGTATTTGAGACGGGAAGAGAGAAGTTTGGTGTGGTTATGGTGGTGAAGTTGCTTGTGTTATGTTGTGAAGTGAGTACAAGACATTGTGTTTTTTCTGCATTGAGTTTTAACTGGAACGCATCCGCTCAGGAGTGCATGATTTGGAGGCTTTGGTTAATCTCGTTGGTGATTTCATTTAGATCATGTTTAAATGGGATATAAATCGTGACATCATCTGCATATATGTAGGGGTTGAGGTTTTGATCGGCTAGTAGCTTAGCTAACGGTATCATCATTAGGTTGAAGAGGGTTGGTGAGAGGGAGGATCCTTGGGGGACTCCGCATTCAGGTGTCCATGGGGCTGATATATCTGTGTTTGTTGTTACTTGGTATGATCTAGTGGTCAGGAATCCTCTGAACCAGTTGAGAACTTTACCTCCAACTCCAAAGTATTCTAGTACGTGTAATAGTATTCCATGATTGACCATGTCGAAAGCACTGGACATGTTGAATTGTAGGAGGAGTATGTTGTTGCCAGTTGCAATTGCTTGTTTAAATGAGTTCATTACAGACACTACTACGGTTTCAGTACTGTGAGTACTGTGATTTGATCTAAATCCCGATTGCGATTCGTACAGAATTGAGTGTTTATCTAGGTAGCCAGTGAGTTGCTTCGTCACCACGCCTTCCATGAGTTTGGTTATGAGCGGTATAGATGCTACTGGGCGATAGTTGGTTAGGTCAATTGTGCTTTTCTTGGCGTCCTTAGGAAGAGGAGTAAGTAGAATGTTTCCTTTATCCGCCGGGAAGAGGCCATTTTGTAGCATATAGTTTAGGTGTTTCGTGAGGTCTGTTTTGAATTGTTGAGGGGCAGATCTAATAAGGCTAGTAGGGCAGATGTCTAATTTGCATTGTGACTTGGCAGTCTCGTAAGGTCCTCTTGTAATTTTTCACAATATTCCCGCGATTCAACGACTTTGAATGTATTTATTTATTTATTGCATTTGTATCCCACATTTTCCCACCTTTTTGCAGGCTCAATGTGGCTTACAATGTATCGTACTTGGTGGAGAACCAATTAGAAATTATATCATAGTGTTACATAAAGACCGTGAATAACATAGTAGAATATACATAAAGACCGTGAATAACATAGTAGAATATAAATAAGCGGGTATATGAAAAACTGTTCTGATATTAGGTAAAGGCAGAGTTGTGTCACATTTACAGATCTTTGTGGTATGCCTTTTCGAAGAGGTGGGTCTTCAGAGATTTTTGTTAGTTTGTAAATCGTTTTTAAGTTGCGCGGCAGTGTGTTCCATAACTGTGTGCCCAGGTAGGAAAAGTTTGACGCATGCATTAGTTTGCAACTGGAGAAATGAAGATTTAGGAACGTGCGGGATGATCTTTTAGCGTTCCTGGTTGGTAAGTCTACCAGGTCTGACATGTAGGCTGGAGCATCTCCGTGAATGATTTTATGAACTAGGGAACATATCTTGAATGCGATACGTTCTTTAAACGGAAGCCAGTGTAGTTTTTCCCTTAGGGGTTTAGCACTTTCATATTTTGATTTTCCGAATATGAGTCTGGCTGCGGTATTCTGGGCGGTTTGGAGTTTTTTGATGATTTGTTCTTTTCAGCCAGCGTATAGTGCATTGCAGTAATCTAGGTGGCTAAGCACTATTGACTGTACCAGGTTGCGAAAAATAGTCCTTGGGAAGAAAGGTCTTACTCTTTTTAATTTCCACATTGAGTGGAACATCTTCTTGGTTGTATTTTTCACGTGATTTTCAAGTGTGAGGTGTCGATCAATGGTAACTCCAAGAATTTTCAAGGTGTCCGAGACGGGAAGGGACAGGCTTGGTGTGTTAATGGTGGTAAATTTGTTCGTGTTGTGTTGTGAGGTGAGTATAAGACATTGTGTTTTTTCTGCATTAAGTTTCAGCTGGAATGCATCTGCTCATGAGTGCATGATGTGGAAACTTTGGTTGATGTTGTTGGCAAATTCCTTTAAGTCTTGTTTAAACGGGATAAAAATCGTTACGTCATCTGCGTATACGTATGGATTGAGGTTTTGATTAGATAGTAATTTGGCCAAGGGTATCATCATTAGGTTGAAGAGAGTCGGCGAGAGGGGGGATCCTTGAGGAACTCCACATTCGGGTGTCCATGTGGCTGAGGTAGTCGAGTTAGATACCACTTGGTATGATCGTGTAGGTAGGAAGCCCTTGAACCAATTGAGAACGTTACCTCCAATTCCGAAGTATTCGAGGATGTGTAGTAATATTCCGTGATCAACCATGTCGAAAGCACTGGACATGTCAAATTGTAGAAGTAGTATGTTGCTGCCTGTAGAGATTGCTTGTTTAAATTTAGTCAGGAGAGTAAGTAGTACTGTTTCAGTACTGTGGTTAGACCGGAAACCTGATTGGGAGTCGTGAAGTATAGAGAATTTATTTAAGTAGTTAGTGAGTTGTTTGGTCACCATACCTTCCGTTAATTTGGTTATCAGGGGAATAGATGCTACTAGTCGGTAGTTGGTTAAGTCACTTGTACTTTTCTTTGCGTCTTTGGGTATAGAGGTAAGTAGAATATTTCCTTTGTCTTTTGGGAGAGTCCGTTTTGTAGCATATAGTTCAAGTGTTCCGTGAGGTCTGATATAAATTGCTGAGGGGCAGATTTTACAAGGTTGTTAGGGCATATGTCTAATTTGCAGTGAGATTTGGCGAATCTTTTCAGCGTTTGGGAGATGGTGTCGTCTGATAGTGTTTCAAAGTTGGTCCAGGTTCTGTCCATTGGGTATTCACCGGGGATTGGGTCCAGACAATCAAGGAGTTTTGTGTAGTCAATAGTGTTGACAGGTATCATGAGTCGTAGTTCTATGATTTTCTCGTTGAAGTATTTCGCAAGATTGTCTGCTGCTGGTGTGTCTGTGCTGTTTGAAGTCACCGGTGTAGTATCTAGTAATTTGTTCACGATTTGTAAGAGTTTATGTGTGTCTTTATAGTCTGGTCCAATTTTAGTTATGTAGTATGATCTTTTAGTTTGTCTTATGGTGTATTTGTATTTTCTTTGTAGCTGTTTCCAAGCGTTGAGTGTGGAGTCGTCTTTCTTTTTATTGCATGCTCGTTCTAACCTTCTAACCTGTGTTTTTAGTTTTTTCAGTTCTTCGTTGTACCATGGTATTGAGTTCTTTCTGTGTGAGGTTCTTGTTTGGAGTGGTGCTATGTTGTCTAATATGTTTCTGCATCTACTGTCCCATTCTTGAAGAAATTGGTTTGTATCTGTTTTTATGGTCCATCCATTATGGTAGATCTGTTGCCAGAATACTATCGGATCTATTTTTCCTCTCGTGGTATATGTTGTTCGTTCTTGTTTGTGGGGTGAATCTTTCATTCACCATTGGAGGGAGATGTTTGCTTTATAGTGGTCATACCATGGTGTGGGTGTCCATTTTGTGTCTGTTAGTACTAGGTTTGAATCGGGGGCGAATTTATGTGTAATGATGTCTAGTGTGTGTCCTTGAGTGTGGGTTGGCTGCGTATTTGGTCTATGAAGATTCCATAGTTGGAGGAATTCTTCGCATTCTTGGCTGTTTGTTGAGGTGATTTCTTCAAGGTGCAAGTTGATATCTCCTATTATAAGAAGATTTGAGGTAGAGACACATGTGTTCGATATAAAGTCCATAAAGTGTGTTTGGCAGTCCTGCCAGTTACCTGGCGGTCTGTAGAGTAGGATTGCGATAAGGTGTTCCTGCAGGTTTGGGTGATTGATTCTAACATAAACACCAGATCAGTAGTCAATAAAACAACAATTATAACAGAATGGATCACAGCAGACAATCTCGACCTACTACTCGGCCATACCATGGTCAGGTCACTATAAACTAAACTCCACCCTATAGTGGAGTAAAAAAGGTACGAACCTCAAGCAAGAACCCACAACCTATACCACGAGAGGCCAAATTGACCCTGGAACATTCTGGCAACAGATGTACAATAACGATTGGATGGCACAAACAGACTCCAAACATTATCTACTAAACTGGGACGACAGATGTAAGAACACACTAGACATAATTGCACCACTACAACAAAGAACTACACGTAGACAAAACTCAATACCTTGGTTCAACGAAGAACTGAAATCACTAAAAACACATACTAGGAGACTTGAACGAGCATGGAAAAAAATGAAAGATGAATATACTCTTAATGCAAGGAAACAACAGCAAAGAAAATACAAATACTCAATAAGACAAACCAAAAGAGCATACTACAAAACCAAAATAGGGCCAGACTACAAAGACGCACATAAACTCTACCAACTCGTGAACAAATTAATAGACACCACACCGATGACCATAACTAGCACAGACATCCCATCAGCAGACAACCTTGCCAAATACTTCAATGAGAAAATGATAAAACTACGATCCATGTTACTACTCAATACTACTGATCACGAAAAATTCATGGAATGCCTGGACCCAACTCCCAGCAGATCGAACTTGGAATTTCGATCTGTTAACCGAAGAAACCATCACTCAAGCAATCAACAAATTCTCCAAAACCCACTCCAAATTGGATATTTGTCCCAGCAACCTAATAAGGCTCGCCCCCCAACGCTTCATAACAGACCTTACATCACACATGAATTACATATTGCAACATGGACTGTTCCCCAAGGACAAAAGAAATATACTTCTTACCCCTATACCCAAAGATTTAAAGAAAAAATTAAACAACACAACCAACTATCGACCAGTAGCATCAATTCCCCTGGTAGTCAAACTAATGGAAAGTATGGTAACCAAATTCACTATACTACATGAATCACAGTCAGGATTTTGATCCAAACATAGCACTGAAACAGTGCTAACCACTCTCATAACCAAATTTAAACAATTAATTGCAACTGGAAACAATGTGCTCCTCCTACAATTTGACATGTCCAGCGCGTTCGACATGGTCAGCCACCAAATACTCTCAAACATCCTGGATTACTTCGGGATCGGAGGAAACGTACTTAGATGGTTCGAAGGCTTCTTAACAGCAAGAACTTACCAAGTGATATCAAACTCAAAAACGTCAACACCATGGAAACCTGCTCTCGCCGACTCTTTTTAATTTAATGATGACACCATTAGCCAAATCGCTATCCAACCAAGGACTCAACCCATACATCTATGCAGATGATGTCACGATATACATCCCGTTCAAACAAGATATAACCGAAATCACAAATGAAATCACACACAGCCTCCAATTAATGAACTCATGGGCAGACGCATTCCAACTAAAACTAAACGCAGAAAAAACACAATGTCTCATCCTGACCTCACAATACAATACAAACAAACCCAATACCATAAATACCCCGGACTATACCCTTCCGGTCTCAGACAGCTTGAAAATTTTGGGAGTCACAATTGACCGAAATCTCACACTCGAAGATCATGCAAAAAATACAGCAAAGAAAATGTTCTCCTCAATGTGGAAACTTAAAAGGATCAAACCTTTCTTCCCAAGGGAAGTAGTCTGCAGCCTAGTACAATCAATGCTGCTAAGCCATCTAGACTACTGCAATGCCATTTATGCCGGATGCAAAAAAACAAATTATCAAGAAGCTCCAAACCGCTCAAAACACAGCAGCCAGACTCATATTTGGGAAAGCGAAATATGAAAGCGCCAGACCCCTAAGAGAGAAACTACACTGGCTCCCACTAAAAGAAAGAATTGCATTCAAAGTTTGCACCCTGGTCCACAAAATTGTTCACGGGGAAGCCCCGACCTATATGTCAGACCTTATAGACTTGCCTACCAGGAACGCAAAAAGATCAGCACGCACATTCCTCAATCTCCACTACCCTAACTGCAAAGGGCTAAAATATAAATCCACATACGCGACCAGTTTCTCATACATTTGCACGCAGTTATGGAATGCACTACCGAAGGCCATAAAAATAACGCAAGACTTAACCATCTTCCGAAGGCTACTGAAAACAGATCTGTTCAAGAAGGCATACCATAAACATCATCTTAAATACTAAATAATAAGACTTTACATGACCTAGACATAATTGAAATGTTATCACTTGACTGATTAACCTCTTTGCTATTAATTGAACAAGCACTACCACTTTAATCCTTATGTCGAATATGGTCTTTCCATAGTCGATGACCTAATGTATGTTACAATCCAATTTATTACTCAGGAGCCTTCATGCATTACCATAATGTATTCTTCCCTACCATGTATATATGCACATGATATATATTTATAGCATGATCTGTTCCATGTATGCTATGTTCCATGTATGTTACCATGTATGTATGCACCTTAATGCAATACCATTTGTAATTCTGTTACCCGGAAATGGCAACTGCCATTACGGCAAATGTAAGCCACATTGAGCCTGCAAATTGGTGGGAAAATGTGGGATACAAATGCCACAAATAAATAAATAACTGAGGCAATTTCAAGTTGGGGCATCATGGATTCGGCTGTGGCTGTGGTGGTGAACTGGGATCTGTAGATTATGGCTATTCCACCTCCACTTTTTCCATTCCTTGTCCAGTGAATAATTTTGTAGCCTGGTGGGCATAGGTCTAAAATTATGGGATCTTTGAGGTCATGATCCAGGTTTCAGAAATGAATAAGAGATCAAGATTGTCTG
Source organism: Microcaecilia unicolor (assembly GCF_901765095.1). Classification (NCBI taxonomy): domain Eukaryota; kingdom Metazoa; phylum Chordata; class Amphibia; order Gymnophiona; family Siphonopidae; genus Microcaecilia; species Microcaecilia unicolor. The sequence goes on from NC_044034.1 coordinate 13,011,514, forward strand.
TTAATGTTGCTGTTTTATTGACTACTGATCTAGCATTGGTTGGTGGGGCTCGTTTAGGGACGAGGATGTGTTGATTTGTATTAGTTGTCTGCATGGGTGTGCTGGTAAATTTTTAACAACAGGCTCTTTCTCCGGACGTAGCCAGCTCTGCAGTTGGAAGGGCCAGGGGTGGCCGGTGGGGGGGCAACACTTGCCTCTCTCTCCTCCCACCCTTCGAGCGGGCACACTAGGCGTACCTTTGCTGGCAGCCACCACTCCCAACGTCTTGCTCTGAGCAGCATGCTGGAACTTCTCTCACATGCTCGAGAAGTCCCAGCCTGCTGCTCAGAGCTGGAAACAAGGAGCGGGGAGCAGCAGTAGTCTATATACTTGGCTGGAAGGGCTCAGCATCCCCACCAGCAAAGTAAAAGATAATTCAGCAGGGGGCCCAAGCCCACATTTTGGAAGCCAGTTGTTAAAGTAGCCATGGAGGGCCCTACTTTAACAACCGGCTCCCAAAATTCTTAAAAACTTAACAACAGGCTCTTTCTCCGGACGTAGCCAGCTCTGCAGTTGGAAGGGCCAGGGGTGGCCGGGGGGGGGAAGCAACACTTGCCTCTCTCTCCTCCCACCCTTTGTGCGGGCACGCTAGGCATACCTTTGCTGGCAGCCAATAAATGGACTGCCACCACTCCCAACGTCTTGCTCTGAGCAGCATGCTGGAACTTCTCTCACTTGCTCGAGAAGTCCCAGCCTGCTGCTCAGAGCTGGAAACAAGGAGCGGGGAGCAGCAGTAGTCTATATACTTGGCTGGAAGGGCTCAGCATCCCCACCAGCAAAGTAAAAGAGAATTCAGCAGGGGGCCCACGCCCACATTTTGGGAGCCAGTTGTTAAAGTAGCCATGGAGGGCCCTACTTTAACAACCGGCTCTCAAAATTCTTAAAAACTTAACAGTGGAGAAGCAGTGAGCTGATTTTTCCAGTACTTCCTTTCCCTGATTGTTCCAGGGCGTAGGTCTTCCTAATTCTGGTACTACAGACTTTCTGGGTATGGCTGAGGTGAGTTGTGTATTGGAAGTAGGTAAATCCCTCCAGAAGAGGGTTTACCATGTGATTCTTGTACCTGAAGCAATACTAAGGTTTTACTTCTGGCTTCACTAGGTCTTAATCCATTGCTCCTCCACTCTAAGAGGGAGGTGCAGATTTGTAAGCCCTACCTGGTCCGATTGCAGTTTTTATCAACTGATATCCCGCTGCGGGCAACTTTCACCAGCTTCGTTTCATTACTTACCAGATTTGGGTTGGTTTCAGTGGAGTGGTCGCTGGTTAAAGTGTTTTTTCGTCCATCTCGCCGGATGCTCTTCTGCTAGTCTCGCGGCTCGCCAGTCGGGTTATTGTTTGTGTAGGCTCCTTAGGGAGAACTACTGTCCGCTGCCTTACACGCCGTCCCAGGGATTCAGTTCTTTCCTCGCGGTGGCTCACGCTCGGGTAAGGTGTGTTTTGCGGGGTAATTTAACAATTTAGTCATCAGCTTCCCGATGGACGGCTCTGTTGATTACCTCGGATCGATGCCGCAAGGGTGCCGTGCAGGATACCGGATGTAGGGCGGTCTAGGCCGCCTTTGTGTGTGTCCTAAGCCGGATTGTCTACCACCGGGCCTTCGGGTCCTCAGGGGAACCTGCGGATTCAATCCTGGTCCACTTTCTGGCTGCCAATTACATTGGTAGTTGTACTGGATCAGCTACAGGTTGTAGCCTCCGGTAGTGGAGATCTCCGATGTCGTCCGGAGTTTTCTCACTGCGCTCATGTGTGTCCACAGCCGGAGTCGCTGCCCGCTGGGCCTTGGGGGAATCTGCTGATCCGGTATTAGTGTTCTTGTCAGATACTGGTCCGCTTTCTGTCCACCGTTTGCCCTGGCAGTTACGTTGGAGCAACTACCGATTGTTGTCTCCAAAAGTGGAAATCTCCACTGTCGACCGGAGGAGCTCTCTCACCAAGCATCCTCATTTGTCGGCCATCTTGTAGCGATGTGTCATCAGCAAATAACTTTGTGTCATCAGCAAATTACCTCACTAGTTACTCCCATCTCTAGGTCATTTATAAATATGTTAAAAAGCAGCAGTCCCAGCACAGAGTCCTAGGGATCCCACTAACTACCCTTCTCCATTGAGAATACTGACCATTTAACCCTACTCTCTGTTTTCTATCTTTTAACCAGTTTTTAATCCACAATAGAACACTACATCCTATCCCATGACTCTCCAATTTCCTCTGGAGTCTTTCATGAGGTACTTTGTCAAACGCCTTCTGAAAATCCAACCGGCTCCCCTTTATCCACGTTTGTTCACCCCTTCAAAGAAATGTAGATTAGTGAGACAAGATTTCCCTTCACTAAATCCATGTTGACTTTCCAGCTTATTTTCGAAAGAGAAAGACGCCCATATTTCGACCCAAATCGGGAGATGGGCGTCTTTCTCCTGTGGGCGAACAAATCGGTATAATTGAAAGCCGATTTTGGTCGTCTTCAACTGCACTCCGTCGCAGGAACGAACAAAGTTGACGGGGGCGTGGCGGAGGCATGGCGAAGGCGGGACTGGGGTGTGGTTATCGGCCGAGGAGAGATGGGCGTCTTTAGCTGATAATCAAAACAAGAAGGGCGTTTTGGATGAGAATTTGGTCCGCTTTATTTGGACCCATTTTTTCAGGTCCAAGTCCCAAAAAAGTGCCCCAGCTGACCACATGACCACCGGAGGGAATCGGGGATCACCTCCCCTGACTTCCCCAGTGGTCACTAACCCCCTTCCACTGAAAAAACCCCCACTTTTTTTTCCAGCCTCTATGCCAGCCTCAAATGCCGTACCCACCTCCATGACAGCAGAATGTGTTTTATCCTGTGACAGTCTTTCCCAGGTTCTGATGTGGCTCTCGGGTGAGTGGGACACCTTTTCTGTTATGCGCACTACAGAGTCACATCAGCAATGCATTGTGGTGGGTGTAGGGTATTGGCCTCCGTGATTCCACTAGCTTGTGTTAAATGCTCACACAAATCGACACAATCGGGAGATGGGCGTCCTTCTCCCAAATCGGTATAATCGAAAGCCGATTTTGGGCGCCCCCAACTGCAGTCCATCGCGGGGATAACTGAAGTTCCTGGGGGCGTGTTGGAGGCGAACCGAAGGCGGGACGGGGGCATGTTTATTGGCTGAGGAGAGATGGGCGTCCTCGGTCGATAATGGAAAAAAGAAGGGCATCCCTGGTGAGAATTTGGTCCACTTTATTTGGTCCCTTTTTTTACAGGTCCAAGTCCCCAAAAAGTGCCCAAACTGACCAGATGACCACTGGAGGGAATCGGGGATGACCTCCCCTGAGTCCCCCAGTGGTCACTAACCCTCTCCCACCAAAAAAAAAAACAACTTTAAAAACTTTTTTTTCCAGCCTCTATGCCAGCCTCAAATGTCATACCCAGCTCCCTAAGCAGTTATTGCGTATCCAGTTACAGATTTTTAAAAAATCTAATTATATTTCATGCAGAACAATCAGTGCCATGTATTCAAATACTCAGATCTTCAATCAAATCTTATATCTTTCAATTCAGCTCATACAGATTCCCCAGAACCTCAGTGATGTGAATCGCTGCCGATTTTAGGCTAACGAAATATATATCACATCAACATCTTCACTGGTTCTTTTCTATATATATATATAAAGCATCTTCACCAGATTTAAAGAAAAACTTTAACTTAGCTTAGTTTGTCTTTTTATTTGTCGGACCCAGGGGATCATCTGCCCGACATGCACGTTTTGCCCAACATGGGCTGTCTCAAGGACATCCCCTGCAATACATAGATTATATAGTTAATAATATTTCTGGACTGCGGCCCTAAACCTATGTCCAAAACATCTTCTTCTAAAAATATTATATCAACAGCTCTGAACTCACCCCGTGGTCTCTCCAGCGTCAGCTCAGCAAAAGCATTTAATTAGCCAAGATGGCGCTGGTGTTTTTCCGAATCAGTTAAATATCAACTCAGAGAGTGACGTACACAGCCCCGCCCCCAAGGTATTTCACCGGCAGCAAACAGCCAATCCTGCACTGCTGTCGGTGGTGTAAAGAACCTATCCTCAAATTAGGGAAGTCCATTCAATCTCAGCATTTAGACCCTCCGGTACAACTGTTCGCAACAGAAAAATATTGAATTGCTCCCTAAAATTCAAAAGCTTTTTTACCGACCCACCCTCCTCCCGATTGTCTATACATTCCACGATCCTCCATCTAATATCTTCCCATTTATGTTGTTTTTGAAGCCAATGGCTTACCAGTGGAGCTTGCATATTTTGGGTTTGAATCCTCGATTTATGTTCATTCAGGCGTATTTTGATAGATCTAGCACTCCAACCAATACAGATTAAACCACAGGGACATGTGATAGCATATATCACATTACTACTATCACAATTGGTAAAGGACAAGCTTCTCATAGTCCTATCCTTGCCTGGTACTATAGCTTGCGGACACCGCTGACAGCGTCCGCAAATAGTTTGACAACCCTGAATATCACTCCTGACTTTATTTACAAATTTATTCTTACTCAAACGTTCCCCCAGAGGTTTACCCTTTGTATATGATATCAAAGGCAAGTCAGTAAAACACGAATATATAACTGAAGAATATGCCAATGATTTTTAATAGCCTTAGCTATTTTTTGGCTAACATCAGTAAAAGGCAAAACACATGTCAAAGTTTCCTCAGCTATTTTCTCTGTTTCCTCCAATAGAAGCGGTCTTTGAGCAAACCTTGCTCGGGTATAAGCTTTCTTTATAGCAGATCTGGGATACCCCCTTGCTAAAAAAATCTATCTTTCAAATCTTTTGCTTGCTTCTTGAAATCTTCTAATGTAGAACATACTCTTCTAGCCCGCAAAAAATGGCTAATGGGGAGATTAAATTTTAGATGAAACGGATGAAAACTCTCAAATCGTAGGAGTGTATTTCTACTGACCGGCTTTTGATACAGAGAGGTATATAATCTACCTCCTTCTTTATAAGTACATAAGTACATAAGTAGTGCCATACTGGGAAAGGCCAAAGGTCCATCTAGCCCAGCATCCTGTCACCGACAGTGGCCAATCCAGGTCAAGGGCACCTGGCACGCTCCCCAAACGTAAAAACATTCCAGACAAGTTATACCTAAAAATGAGGAATTTTTCCAGTCCATTTAATAGCGGTCTATGGACTTGTCCTTTAGGAATCTATCTAACCCCTTTTTAAACTCCGTCAAGCTAACCGGCCGTACCACGTTCTCCGGCAATGAATTCCAGAGTCTAATTACATGTTGGGTGAAGAAAAATTTTCTCCGATTCGTTTTAAATTTACCACACTGTAGCTTCAACTCATGCCCTCTAGTCCTAGTATTTTTGGATAGCGTGAACAGTCGCTTCACATCCACCCGATCCATTCCACTCATTATTTTATACACTTCTATCATATCTCCCCTCAGCCGTCTCTTCTCCAAGCTGAAAAGCCCTAGCCTTCTCAGCCTCTCTTCATAGGAAAGTCGTCCCATCCCCACTATCATTTTCGTCGCCCTTCGCTGTACCTTTTCCAATTCTACTATATCTTTTTTGAGATACGGAGACCAGTACTGAACACAATACTCCAGGTGCGGTCGCACCATGGAGCGATACAACGGCATTATAACATCCGCACACCTGGACTCCATACCCTTCCTAATAACACCCAACATTCTATTCGCTTTCCTAGCCGCAGCAGCACACTGAGCAGAAGGTTTCAGCGTATCATCGACGACGACACCCAGATCCCTTTCTTGATCCGTAACTCCTAACGCGGAACCTTGCAAGACGTAGCTATAATTCGGGTTCCTCTTACCCACATGCATCACTTTGCACTTGTCAACATTGAACTTCATCTGCCACTTGCACGCCCATTCTCCCAGTCTCGCAAGGTCCTCCTGTAATCGTTCACATTCCTCCTGCGACTTGACGACCCTGAATAATTTTGTGTCATCGGCGAATTTAATTACCTCACTAGTTATTCCCATCTCTAGGTCATTTATAAATACATTAAAAAGCAACGGACCCAGCACAGACCCCTGCGGGACCCCACTAACTACCCTCCTCCACTGAGAATACTGGCCACGCAATCCTACTCTCTGCTTCCTATCTTTCAACCAGTTCTTAATCCATAATATACCCTACCTCCGATTCCATGACTCTGCAATTTCTTCAGGAGTCTTTCGTGCGGCACTTTGTCAAACGCCTTCTGAAAATCCAGATATACAATATCAACCGGCTCCCCATTGTCCACATGTTTGCTTACCCCCTCAAAAAAATGCATTAGATTGGTGAGGCAAGACTTCCCTTCACTAAATCCGTGCTGACTTTGTCTCATCAGTCCATGTTTTTGTATATGCTCTGCAATTTTATTCTTAATAATAGCCTCCACCATCTTGCCCGGCACCGACGTCAGACTCACCGGTCTATAATTTCCCGGATCTCCTCTGGAACCTTTCTTAAAAATCGGAGTAACATTGGCTACCCTCCAGTCTTCCGGTATTACACTCGATTTTAGGGACAGATTGCATATTTCTAACAGTAGCTCCGCAAGTTCATTTTTTAGTTCTATTAATACTCTGGGATGAATACCATCAGGTCCTGGTGATTTACTACTCTTCAGCTTGCTGAACTGACCCATTACATCCTCCAAGGTTACAGAGAATTTGTTTAGTTTCTCCGACTCCCCCGCTTCAAATATTCTTTCCGGCACCGGTGTCCCCCCCAAATCCTCCTCGGTGAAGACCGAAGCAAAGAATTCATTTAATTTCTCCGCTACGGCTTTGTCCAAAGATCTAAAAACTCAATAGCTGTACTCTGAGCTGTCATAGTGAAGGAGATATTTACATCTACCATGTTAAGCCAATTCACAAAATCCAGCAAAACTGGTTTAAGACCCGTCCGCAGGAAAACAATGTCATCCAAAAACCTTCTCCAAAATTTAACATATTGAAAAAATGGGGCTAAATAAATACATTTTACTTCCATCTGGGCAATATATAACGTAGCCACTGAGGGCGCTAGGGTAGCCCCCATCGCTACCCCCTGTGTCTGCAAGTAGAATTGCTTATCAAAACAAAAATAGTTATTACATATCACCAATTCTGCCAAATTCATGATCAAATCTGAAGAAATCCTCTGAACTCCCGGACGTGCATCAACAATGTCTTTAATAATCTGTAAAGCACCAGCCTGAGGTATTTTCGTATAAAAGGATACAATGTCAAGCGTGACAAGCCATGTATCTTTCGTCACGCAGTCTAATGTTTCCAGATGTCTCAAAAAATGAGAAGAGTCTTTAATATATGAATCCATCTTCTGAACATGTTCCTTCAAAAATTGATCTATTAATATAGATAAAGGTTCCAAGACTGAAGATTTGGTAGATACAATCGGATGTCCGGGAGGAGAACTTAATCTTTTATGAATCTTGGGCAGGAAGTAGATTTTCCCCAGCTGTAAAGGAGTAAAATACAAGCTAATGCACGCCACCACCTTCTCTTACATGAGCACGCAGTTATGGAATGCATTACCCACAGACCTGAAAACAATTGACGAAACAACTACCTTACTATCTCTGAAGACATATTTCTTCAACAAGGCCTACAATGAGAACCTACAGCCCCACTAACCCACTTCAACAACCCATTCAGTTATGAAAGCCCACCTTCTATAATTACCCTAATAAATCCTTTCCTTCTTCTTTCTTCCCTTAATTAATCTCTACACAATACTAACTATACTTGATACAGTGGGGGAAATAAGTATTTGATCCCTTGCTGATTTTGTAAGTTTGCCCACTGACAAAGACATGAGCAGCCCATAATTGAAGGGTAGGTTATTGGTAACAGTGAGAGATAGCACATCACAAATTAAATCCGGAAAATCACATTGTGGAAAGTATATGAATTTATTTGCATTCTGCAGAGGGAAATAAGTATTTGATCCCCCACCAACCAGTAAGAGATCTGGCCCCTACAGACCAGGTAGATGCTCCAAATCAACTCGTTACCTGCATGACAGACAGCTGTCGGCAATGGTCACCTGTATGAAAGACACCTGTCCACAGACTCAGTGAATCAGTCAGACTCTAACCTCTACAAAATGGCCAAGAGCAAGGAGCTGTCTAAGGATGTCAGGGACAAGATCATACACCTGCACAAGGCTGGAATGGGCTACAAAACCATCAGTAAGACGCTGGGCGAGAAGGAGACAACTGTTGGTGCCATAGTAAGAAAATGGAAGAAGTACAAAATGACTGTCAATCGACAAAGATCTGGGGCTCCACGCAAAATCTCACCTCGTGGGGTATCCTTGATCATGAGGAAGGTTAGAAATCAGCCTACAACTACAAGGGGGGAACTTGTCAATGATCTCAAGGCAGCTGGGACCACTGTCACCACGAAAACCATTGGTAACACATTACGACATAACGGATTGCAATCCTGCAGTGCCCGCAAGGTCCCCCTGCTCCGGAAGGCACATGTGACGGCCCGTCTGAAGTTTGCCAGTGAACACCTGGATGATGCCGAGAGTGATTGGGAGAAGGTGCTGTGGTCAGATGAGACAAAAATTGAGCTCTTTGGCATGAACTCAACTCGCCGTGTTTGGAGGAAGAGAAATGCTGCCTATGACCCAAAGAACACCGTCCCCACTGTCAAGCATGGAGGTGGAAATGTTATGTTTTGGGGGTGTTTCTCTGCTAAGGGCACAGGACTACTTCACCGCATCAATGGGAGAATGGATGGGGCCATGTACCGTACAATTCTGAGTGACAACCTCCTTCCCTCCGCCAGGGCCTTAAAAATGGGTCATGGCTGGGTCTTCCAGCACGACAATGACCCAAAACATACAGCCAAGGCAACAAAGGAGTGGCTCAGGAAGAAGCACATTAGGGTCATGGAGTGGCCTAGCCAGTCACCAGACCTTAATCCCATTGAAAACTTATGGAGGGAGCTGAAGATGCGAGTTGCCAAGCGACAGCCCAGAACTCTTAATGATTTAGAGATGATCTGCAAAGAGGAGTGGACCAAAATTCCTCCTGACATGTGTGCAAACCTCATCATCAACTACAGAAGACGTCTGACCGCTGTGCTTGCCAACAAGGGTTTTGCCACCAAGTATTAGGTCTTGTTTGCCAGAGGGATTAAATACTTATTTCCCTCTGCAGAATGCAAATAAATTCATATACTTTCCACAATGTGATTTTCCGGATTTAATTTGTGATGTGCTATCTCTCACTGTTACCAATAACCTACCCTTCAATTATGGGCTGCTCATGTCTTTGTCAGTGGGCAAACTTACAAAATCAGCAAGGGATCAAATACTTATTTCCCCCACTGTATACTGGAATAACTATGTTAACAATGCTACGTAAGCCACTTTGAGCCTGCAAATAGGTGGGATAAGGTGGGATACAAATGCAATAAATAATAATAATTATTATTGATAGAGCAGTAGATTTTTGTGTTATTCACTATTTATTCACAATATCTTATACCATCTGTTGCTTTCACCACGTCATTGAAACCCCTCTTTACATTTATAGGCTCTGTACAGGAAAGAAAGAAATCCTTAAACTATAATATTTCTGTAGCAGTGATTGGTCCGAACATGTTTAACACAACTTTGTAGACAAACCAAAACAGACCAAAAACAAGGGAGTAAGAGCGCCAGAAAAGTTTAATAGGACCCTACAGAGTCCGTGTTTCGGCCAACAGGCCTTCCTCAGGGGTCTAAAATAAAACAAAACAAATAAATTAACATATGTACAACTTAAATATAAAGTACAATTGTTCCAAAATTAAAAACATAAAAAGTGAAGGTTAAAAACAATTTAACAATGAGTCCAAAGATGTCAAGGAATATATGTTTTTATGCAGACACTTGTCTTAGCTAGTTTTCATTATGTGTTCTTCATTCATTCTCTCTTTTTCTTTTTCCACAAGGATAAGTAGCTCTCCGCCTTTACGCTTAGTATGTGTTCCTCTAGCGACCTTTAGGTCCCAGTTAACCAGAATTTTCGCTCCATCGAGCTCTGCATATGTCACTAATTGTTTTGGACGGTTGGTCATGTCATCAATTATTTTGAATGGATGGCTACGTCACGTTGTTTTCTTTTAAATGACAGCGGTTTTAGCTGTTCTAGTTTTTCGCCAGTACATACGCTCACGCTCGCCATTAGACAGCATTCAGCGGTAAGCTCTTCAGATACTTGGACTTTTCATAGGAATTGGCTAAGCGCATGTTGAGGACGGGATGCTTACAAGCAACCGCAGTCTCAGTGTTTACATCTACAGGGTAGCTGTCTAGCATTCCTAGTTTTAGTATATATTTTTCGTGACGGTCTTAAATCTTACTGGAGTAGGTAGCTGCAGTATTTTTTGAGATAGTCCGTTTTTCTTTCTAACAATTCGTGTTTTCTCATGCATAATATGCCAGTATTTATTTTTTAGTATTCGGTTTATATCTGTGGTTACACCATGTATACGTTATTCCACTTGCACATTTTAAGTTTGCTCTGCCATTTTTAAATGACGAGTGAGAGCTATCGGCATTATTGCAGCATTATATTATATATGCTTCCGTTGGCGAGTTTTATGCACGCCACCGCTGGTTATTTTCACTTCAAAGGGCGGGTGTTAGCTATTTATATTAAACGGCTTGTGGTATCGTATTTCATATGTTTGGGTTGTGCACACTACTACTACTACTATTTAGCATTTCTATAGCGCTACAAGGCGTACGCAGCGCTGCACAAACATAGAAGAAAGACAGTCCCTGCTCAAAGAGCTTACAATCTAATAGACAAAAAATAAATAAAGTAAGCAAATCAAATCAATTAATGTGAACGGGAAGCAAGAGAGGAGGGTAGGTGGAGGCGAGTGGTTACAAGTGGTTACGAGTCAAAAGCAATGTTAAAGAGGTGGGCTTTCAGTCTAGATTTAAAGGTGGCCAAGGATGGGGCAAGACGTAGGGGCTCAGGAAGTTTATTCCAGGCTTAGGGTGCAGCGAAACAGAAGGCGCGAAGTCTGGAGTTGGCAGTAGTGGAGAAGGGAACAGATAAGAAGGATTTATCCATGGAGCGGAGTGCACGGGAAGGGGTGTAGGGAAGGACGAGTGTGGAGAGATACTGGGGAGCAGCAGAGTGAGTACATTTATAGGTTAGTAGAAGAAGTTTGAACAGGATGCGAAAACGGATAGGGAGCCAGTGAAGGGTCTTGAGGAGAGGGGTAGTATGAGTAAAGCGACCCTGGCGGAAGACGAGACGGGCAGCAGAGTTTTGATCCGACTGGAGAGAGGAGAGGTGACTAAGTGGGAGGCCAGCAAAAAGCAGATTGCAGTAGTCTAAACGAGAGGTGACAAGGGTGTGGATGAGGTTTTGGTAGAGTGCTCGGAAAGAAAGGGGCGGATTTTACGGATGTTGTAAAGAAAGAAACGACAGTTCTTGGCAATCTGCTGGATATGAGCAGAGAAGGAGAGAGAAGAGTCAAAGATGACCCCAAGGTTTCAAGCTGAGGAGACAGGGAGAATGAGAGAACCATCAACAGAAATGAAAAACGGGGGGAGCGGGGAGGTGGTTGGTTACGTTGGTTACTGTTGGTTACGTCTATTGTTCTTGGTTCTTTTTTAGAAAATCATATAGACGATGTATATATCATTAATCACTTTTGGTTCTCCTTGTCAGTTACTTTTATGTGTCATTTTTCTAGAGTTTTCCTCGTTATTTTCTTGATGCTTATATTTAAATGGTTAGGCAACTTTGCCTATATTTTTAAGCCATGATATTCTTTTACCATTTTAGGCATATGTGAGTACATTTTTATATTAATTCTTCTGCAGAACAATATAAGTTTAACTATCTATCTATATTGTGTTCCTTTTTGTTCTGCAGTATTTTGGTTTTTGTTTCATGAATATCTTGGAGGTGTACCTGTAAACGTCAGATTCAGGGCAGATCATAATGTTATATCTCTCATTTTTTACATACCTTTTTTATATACCTGTTTTTGATGGCTCAAGTGGTGTTGTTTTTATTGTTAATATTAATATATTTATTAATATTGTTAATATCTATATTTCTATTTATATTATTAAATAACGGTTAGGATTTTTATCTCCTCTTTCATATCAGCTCTACACATTTTGTTTCCTTTTTCAGATCAATTCTGTATATGTTACCAACTGTCTGTGTTTGCTGGGTTTTTTTTTTGTTACATTTGTACCCCGCGCTTTCCCACTCATGGCAGGCTCAATGCGGCTTACATGGGGCAATGGAGGGTTAAGTGACTTGCCCAGAGTCACAAGGAGCTGCCTGTGCCTGAAGTGGGAATCAAACTCAGTTCCTCAGGACCAAAGTCCACCACCCTAACCACTAGGCCACTCCTCCACTGTTATTTTGTAATATTCTAAAATGATGTTACATAATTACATTGTAGATTTTTGTTAACACATAACAGTACCGCTGTTACTTTCTTCAGTATATAATCTATATTTTATGTGGTATAATTTTCCTATTATAAGGTCCTGATATTTTAACGTTGTCTGTGACGTGTGTCTATGCGCTTTGGTATTTCCTTGACATCTTTGGACTCATTGTTAAATTGTTTTTAACCTTCACTTTTTATGTTTTTTAATTTTTAATTTTGGAACAATTGTACTTTATATTTAAGTTGTACATATGTTAATTTATTTGTTTTGTTTTATTTTAGACCCCTGAGGAAGGCCTGTTGGCCGAAACACGGACCGTATAGGGTCCTATTAAACTTTTCTGGCGCTCTTACTCCCTTGTTTTTGGTCTGTTTTGGTTTGTCTTCTGCCTTTTTTTGTGTTTTGTTTTGTTTTCACGGGAGATTTGGACTTCTTTTTTGTATGCTCGGTAACACAAATCTGTAAAATCTTCCACCTCTCACAATCCTACCAGAGACTTGAGATTAAGGAAATATATCAGGAAAGAAGCTGCATTTTATGAAATCATAAGGAAGAGCAGCAGAGAGAGAGAGAGCAAAAGTCTGGGAATGTTAATCCTGAGTCCTGCTGTTTAATTCCAGGCTGGTACAGGGCGGATTCTCAGAGCTGCTAAACAGAGGTAGAAGAAAGGTCGGAGTTTCTCTGTGAAGGTGTCAGTGAAGGTGAAGAGATGAGATTTATTATCTGCATCATAAAACGAGACCTTTCCTGCCTCATAGTCCAGCAGAATCCCCACTGCCCGGGGGAACTCACTTAGGGGGAGCTCAGTTAAAGGGTCGGTGAGGGCCCAGCATCTCTGTTCATTCCACAGCTCCACAGTCCAGGCTCCAACCCCAGGTGAGAGTGTGATCAGCCCCTTCCTCCTCACAGAGTCTTTACACACTCCCAATAGACAGAAGTCCCCCAACTCCACCCCCACCTCCCAGTAATGTCTCCCTGAGGTGAAACTCTCACTCCCCAGCACACAGGGATAAGGAACAAATCTCTGAGGAGTGTCCGACACATTCTGTCTTGTGTTTCCCCATCTGACACTTTTCCCATCTTCAGACAGGACGAGATTAGGATGAGCAGTTTCAGGATCCAGAGTCACATTTACTGCAGAGAGGAGATACATTTAATAAACATGAGCAAACACTTCTCATTAGCTTATCACACACCCAGCGCTAACCCTCATTGGATCCTCACACACCCAGCTCTAACCTTCATTGGCTGTGTGGTAATGTGCAGGCTTTTGTTACGAAAAGTTGAGCTTACGCTCAAAACCAACTTTACTGGCAAGCACATCTTTTCAAACAAGGGTCTTTTTAAAGACCACCTATTTCTACCTTTCATAACAAAAGACTTCACATTACCACACATACACAAATAATTCTGCATTTCACAACATCAATGCATCAGATGTTCCCTGTCCATAAAGAATCTTTTCCTATATAAGAATTCTCACCTCCAACATTCTGAGGCTGCCTGGAACCGTGGATCATGTTGGAGTAGATAATAGTGATGTCACACAACCCACACCAGATTGACCAGTAGAAGGGAGAGGGGCGGAGCCACGATACAGGGAGCAGCGAATCAGCACAACACGGGGAATGCACAGCAGCAGGAACAGAAGCCTCTCTCACACAGTCACTCTCTCAAACATACACACTCAGAGGAAAACCTTGCTAGCGCACGTTTCCCTTCAAACAGAAACGGGCCTTTTTTACTAGTTTATCAATAAACGGTTGATTAGAAGTATTCATCTCTCCAGTCTTTGGTATCCGGGGTCAACCTCCCACTCTTTCTCTTCACACTTCTGTGATTTTCCGTGGGGCATTTGAGTTCTCTGCCTCAGGCGGATTCTCCTAAAAATTAGTGGTTAGCACAAACAAATGATTTAACTGGCCAGGAACCATTTTTGGCCGGTTAAATTGCTTTGAATATCAACCCCTGAGTGTTTTGAAAACAAAAATCTGAGTAATAAAATAACTTCTTCCATTCACTGAAAGCAATGGAAGTAAAACCCAGACTGGCTCAATCTGTCCTCCTTTTTCTGGAGCCATATGGTAACCCTAAATGATATCTCCATCTCTCTCTCACCTCAGGTCCAGCACATCTTCTTCTCCCCACCCCCCAGGTCCAGTGTTGTTATCCCATTCCAGAAGAGACACAGCCCACTGCACCAGGTGTTTCAAAGTTTCAGAATTTTCCAGAAGATGGAGGCTGAGACCAGTCTGTTGTTTACAAAATTTATTTTGCTTTAAATTTGGATGTACAGTCCATTCTCAGCATTCGCGATGGTTTGGTTCACCAAAAAGATCGCAAACTGCAAATTTGCGAATACCAAAAAATGCACTTATGGGAAATTGGGGTTAGGTTCCAGCTATACCAATTTTTCCTCAAAAACTGTGAAAGGTGAATACATGTCCCTATAGGAAATACAGGGTTTGGTTCCTGCATTGGACAACACATAACAAAAATCAGAGAAACACAGAGGGGCATTTTTGATATGACGTCTGAATCCAACTTTGGAAGTTTTACTGAAAACATCTAAAAATCAAGTAGTGAAAATGGCCATTAACAAATCAGGAAGAAAATATCTTGCTGCTCTGTTGTATTAGGACTGGCCATGACATCTAAAGCTGTCATAGAGGTTGGTATATACTACTTCATTTACATCTTTGGGGGATGGGAGGGGGTCAGTGATCACTGGGGGAGAAAGGAGGTTTCATCCCTTTATTCCTGCAGTGGTCATCTGGTCATTTAGGGCACTTTTTGTTTAGCTTATCTCTTTATATAAAACGCACCTCCAACGTTCTATTGAAGACTCCACAAGTCCCAACGTTCTAAATCCATGGTGGTGTAGATCAAAATTCACCCATGAGTGTTTGCCCCGCCCTCGCGTCAAACGTGATGATGTCGAGGGCGGAGCAATGACACTCTACCAATTGCATCGCTACGCCCTCGACGTCATGACGTTTGACGTGAGGGCGGAGCACACATCGATCTACGCCACTACACAAACGTTAGAACTTTTGCAGGCTTCAAAAGAACGCTGGAAGTGCGTTTAAAATAGAGACTCGAGAGATGAGGAAAACAGATAGGTGGCTGAAAGGGGGGCAGGGGAGAAAGCACAATCGCTGGGTGGATGCAGAGGAGGAAGATGGGGGGGGGGGCCAGGGGCACACCACAATCGCTGGGTGGCTGCATGGGGGGCAGGGAAAAGAACAGATTCGCTGGGTGGCTGCAAGGGGCACAGGGGAGACAGCAGAATCGCAGGGGGGGCCACGGGACAGACCAGAATCGCTGAGTGGCTCAAGGGGGGCAAGGGAAACATCAGAATCGATGGTGGCTGTAGGGGGGGCAGGGAAGAAAACATTCACTGGGTGACTGGGGGGGGGCAGGAGAGAGACCAGAAACGCTGGGTGGCTGCAGGGGGGCTGGGGAGAGGGAGGGGGAGGTATCTCTGTCACACACACTCTCTCACAATCAGTGTCTTTCTCACACACAGTCGGTCTCACACACACTCTCGGTCTCACACACTCGCTCAAATACACTCTCTTGGACTCACAGAGAGTCTGTGTATTGCACACATACTCTCGCACACTCTCTCTCACACACACTCTCTATCACACACAGTGTATCTGTGTGCAACACTCTCTCTCTCACAGTCACTGTGCCTCACATACACACTCGCACACACTCTCTGCCTCACACACACACTCTGTCTCCATAGACACACTCTCTCTCTCTCACACACACTCGCACATTCACTCTCTCTCTCTCTCACTCACACAGTCACTCTCACACACACTCTCTCAAGCAAACACACTCCCAGGAAAACCTTGCTAGCGCCCGTTTCATTTGTCTCTGAAACGGGCCTTATTTACTAGTTCATTAATAAACAGGTCTAGACCAAAACGTCAAAATTATAGCCCTGGACATTTTTGTTTTGTTCTATTATGGCAGGAAATTGTCCATGTGTTAGGAATGCCCAAATCCCACTCTTAACATGCCCCTAACACACCCCCTTGTGATCTGAATGTACAGACCACCGAATCTCTTCCTTTTTTTGCTGGATGGATTGGATTGTTGATTCATTAAACTTTACTATGTTAATATGTAATGAAGCTTCTCTAACACACCTATTTTGTCACTAAGACACATCAAATGTTTCTTTCTCTTACGATTGGTTAAGGTAGCTTGTAACTCACCCACTGGATGCTTGGTGGCCATTTCCAGACGCAAACTAGACTGTATCATTCAGATGGAAACAGTTCTTGTCTTAATGTGGTTATCAGATTAATGGCCCTGTTTACTAAGGTGCGTTAGCATTTTTAACAAGCCCACAATTAGCATGTGCACTAACCGTGTAGGCACCTATAGGGATATTGTAGGTGCGTACACGGTTAGCATGTGTTAAAAACGCTAACGTGCCTACCCTCTTGGCCGCTCTAGGACACTTGGAGGGACATTTTCGAAAGAAACGTCTATGTTGGAATTTGGACGTCTTTGTAAAACATCCAAATTCAGATGTAGGGAAAAGGTCTTTTTCTAAAAATGATGGACATTTCGAAAATACCATGGACGTCCTTCAATTTGGACGTCTTTGATTTTCGGCGCTTTTCGAATGCAAAGAAATCCAAGTCTAAAACGTCCAAAGTCAAGCCGGGGACCTGCATGAGCTGTCATGGACCTGAGTATGACATTTGAGGCTGGCAAGTAATATTTTTAAAGATGTGTTTTGAGGGTGGGAGGGGGTTAGTGACCACAGGGGGAGTAAGGGGAGGTCATCCCCGATTCCCTCCAGTGGTCATCTGGTCATTTCGGGCACCTTTTTGTGCCTTAATCGTAATCAAAACAGGTCCAGGTGAGAACGTCCAAGTCTTAGGACTGCCCAAGTCCCGCCTCAAACACGCCTTAGATATGCCGCCTTGAGATTTGGACGTCCTTGCAACGGATTTCTGACAAAGACGTCCAAAATCAGGTTTCGATTATACCGATTTGGACGTCTCTGTGAGAAGGACGTCCAAGTGCCGATTGATGTCACTTTTTGGATGGCCATCTCTTTCGAAATTGAGCCTGTTGGTGACTGTTTCCAGAAGCAAACTGTACTGTATCATTTACTGAAAACTCCTAGGACTGTCACAGACTGCTGAGTGGGAGTCATTCACTCCCTTGTGGAAGTTTCGGATATGACTTGAGAAAACGGGAGTCTCCCAATGAATGTGGGAAACTTGCCAGGTCTGAGCCAGAGGGATCACTCCCTGACCCTGATCAAGGAAAACACACATTGTCTTCTCAATCACAGGGTGAAAATGACCCCTAACACTGGCTGTAGGTGTCTGTATAGCAGGATCACAGTCAAAGGACACATAAATACCCAACCAACCCATATCAAGGGACATACACTTGACCACTTCACACACAAACTCTCTCCTGATCAAATATTTACCATATCAAATATAAACTGGTCACAAGTACCGTGGTCAGACCATTTCAAATTAAAGATATCCATGCAATGGAAAATAAAAAAACTAATTCAGAAACAAGAACGAAAAACTTTTACCACCAGAGGTCACATTGATCCAATATTATTCTGGCATCAATTCTACAATAATGATTGGTCAACTCAAATAGAATCCCATCAATACCTTCTTAACTGGGACATGAGATGCAAAAATATACTTGATTCAATAGCCTCAATACAAACAAGATCATCACGAAGAAACAAATCACTTCCTTGGTTTAACGATGACCTGAAAAAATTAAAAACCCAAACAAGAAGACTTGAACGTGCATGGAATAAGAAGAAAGATGATCAAACTTTCACTGCATGGAAACTAATGTTAAGAAAATATAAATATTCTATTAGACGATATAAAAGGTCATATTACATCTCCAAATTAGGACAAAACAATAAGGACCTACATAAATTATTTCAGTTTGTACATAACCTTTTAGACGTTACACCAGTCACCCTATCTAACATGGATACCCCATCAGCAGATGATCTAGCCACTTACTTTAATAAGAAAATCGTTAAACTAAGATCCACTTTACCAACTAACTTCTCCAACTATGTAAAAGTTCAACTATTTAGATCCGACAGCCAATGACTACCCAGCAGATAGAATATGGACAAATTTCCATTTATTAACAGAAGACACTGTTGCCCAAATGATTAACAAATTCTCCAAATCCCACTGTAAACTGGATGCATGTCCCAGCTACTTAATAAAATCTGCCCCTCAGCGCTTCATAACAGATCTCACCTCTTACCTAAATCAAATGCTTCAACACGGTCTCTTTCCTACGGATAAAGGCAATATCCTATTGACACCAATTCCCAAAGACCAGAAGAAAAAGCTAAAAGACATAACTAATTATCGTCCAGTGGCATCCATCCCTTTAGTAGTCAAGTTAATGGAAAGTCTGGTAACTAAACAACTTACAGACTACTTGAACAACTTCTCAGTACTACATTCTTCCCAATCTGGATTCTGTGCTAATCACAGCACAGAAACAGTTCTAATAACACTCATAACCAAATTCAAACATATTATTACAGCTGGTAATAATGTCCTTCTGTTACAATTCAACATGTCCAGCGCGTTTGACATGGTCAACCATGATATTCTATTAAACATTCTAGAATATTTTGGAATAGGAAGAAATATATTGAATTGGTTTCATAGTTTTCTAACAACAAGAACATACCAGATAATATCTAAGTCGATTATATCACCACCATGGAAACCGGAATGTGGTTTGCCTCAGGGATCTTCATTCTCCGCTTTCACCGATTCTCTTTAATCTAATGATGTTACCTTTGGCCAAAGCACTGTCTAACCAAAACCTAAATCCATATATTTATGCCGATTCTGTGACGATATATATTCCGTTCAAAAAGGACTTATCAGAAATTGCAGACAAAATAAATCGCAGCTTCCAAATACAGAAAAGACACAATGCCTAATATTATCATCGCAATATAATAAAATCAACTATCCCAACATAAACGCACCAAACCATACTCTCCCTGTTGCGGACACCATGAAACTCCTAGGCGTTACAATTGATCGCAATCTTAATCTAGACTGCCATATAAAAAATGTCATAAAGAAAATGTTCTATGCAATGTGGAGACTCAGAAGAGTGAGACCTTTCTTCCCAAGAGAGACATTTCGCGTATTGGTGCAATCATTGGTTCTTAGCCATTTGGACTACTGTAATTCCTTATACACGGGATAACTCCAGACAGCACAGAACACCGCAGCCAGATTGATATTCGGCAAGGCGAAATATGAAAGTGCCAGTCCCCTTAGAGAAAGCCTGCATTAGCTCCCACTGAAAGATCGTATATTACATTCAAGATATGTACCTTGGTCCACAAAATCATTTACGGAGATGCCCCATCATACATGTCAGACCTAATTGACTTACCAGAGAGAAACAACAAAAGCTCATCACGTACCTGCTTAAACCTTCATTATCCCAATTGCAGAGGACTTAAATACAAGTCTGTACATACATCCAGTTTCTCATACACCTGCACACAACTATGGAATGAATTACCGATCGTCATAATGACAACACATAACCTGACTGCCTTCCGAAAATTATTAAAGACCTACTTATTCATAAAAGCGTACAATAAAGACTCCCCATAATGATTTGACTTCCTAATTATTCCAATCGCAACTATTTAAGAATCCTCTTATCTGTTCATTCTAATTACATTCTCTTGACTGAATATTGTATTTTGTCCAGATATCATTACATTATTTTAATCTTTCAATCCTCTTCCAATCCAATATGATTTACTTATGCACTCTTATTTGTAACAATTGTAAAATTATTATTCTGTTAATATGATTGCTATGATATTCCATGTACCCATCTGTATCTACAGTGGTGGAAATAAGTATTTGATCCCTTGCTGATTTTGTAAGTTTGCCCACTGACAAAGACATGAGCAGCCCATAATTGAAGGGTAGGTTATTGGTAACAGTGAGAGATAGCACATCACAAATTAAATCCGGAAAATCACATTGTGGAAAGTATATGAATTTATTTGCATTCTGCAGAGGGAAATAAGTATTTGATCCCCCACCAACCAGTAAGAGATCTGGCCCCTACAGACCAGGTAGATGCTCCAAATCAACTCGTTACCTGCATGACAGACAGCTGTCGGCAATGGTCACCTGTATGAAAGACACCTGTCCACAGACTCAGTGAATCAGTCAGACTCTAACCTCTACAAAATGGCCAAGAGCAAGGAGCTGTCTAAGGATGTCAGGGACAAGATCATACACCTGCACAAGGCTGAAATGGGCTACAAAACCATCAGTAAGACGCTGGGCGAGAAGGAGACAACTGTTGGTGCCATAGTAAGAAAATGGAAGAAGTACAAAATGACTGTCAATCGACAAAGATCTGGGGCTCCACGCAAAATCTCACCTCGTGGGGTATCCTTGATCATGAGGAAGGTTAGAAATCAGCCTACAACTACAAGGGGGGAACTTGTCAATGATCTCAAGGCAGCTGGGACCACTGTCACCACGAAAACCATTGGTAACACATTACGACATAACGGATTGCAATCCTGCAGTGCCCGCAAGGTCCCCCTGCTCCGGAAGGCACATGTGACGGCCCGTCTGAAGTTTGCCAGTGAACACCTGGATGATGCCGAGAGTGATTGGGAGAAGGTGCTGTGGTCAGATGAGACAAAAATTGAGCTCTTTGGCATGAACTCAACTCGCCGTGTTTGGAGGAAGAGAAATGCTGCCTATGACCCAAAGAACACCGTCCCCACTGTCAAGCATGGAGGTGGAAATGTTATGTTTTGGGGGTGTTTCTCTGCTAAGGGCACAGGACTACTTCACCGCATCAATGGGAGAATGGATGGGGCCATGTACCGTACAATTCTGAGTGACAACCTCCTTCCCTCCGCCAGGGCCTTAAAAATGGGTCGTGGCTGGGTCTTCCAGCACGACAATGACCCAAAACATACAGCCAAGGCAACAAAGGAGTGGCTCAGGAAGAAGCACATTAGGGTCATGGAGTGGCCTAGCCAGTCACCAGACCTTAATCCCATTGAAAACTTATGGAGGGAGCTGAAGCTGCGAGTTGCCAAGCGACAGCCCAGAACTCTTAATGATTTAGAGATGATCTGCAAAGAGGAGTGGACCAAAATTCCTCCTGACATGTGTGCAAACCTCATCATCAACTACAGAAGACGTCTGACCGCTGTGCTTGCCAACAAGGGTTTTGCCACCAAGTATTAGGTCTTGTTTGCCAGAGGGATTAAATACTTATTTCCCTCTGCAGAATGCAAATAAATTCATATACTTTCCACAATGTGATTTTCCGGATTTAATTTGTGATGTGCTATCTCTCACTGTTACCAATAACCTACCCTTCAATTATGGGCTGCTCATGTCTTTGTCAGTGGGCAAACTTACAAAATCAGCAAGGGATCAAATACTTATTTCCACCACTGTATATTCTGAAATTCTTATCCTATAATGTGTACGTGTTGTTATAACATTTTGTAAACCACATTGAGCCTGCAAATGGGTGGGAAAATGTGGGATACAAGTGCAGCAAATAAATAAATTAGTGGATTTGATGGTTTGGTATAATTAGTTATATTTCAGATTCAGTTACCTGTATATTTGCCAAATTCCATCCACCAATCTACATTAAAATAAAGATGAACAATGATCAGATCTCAGAGAAGAGAAATAAGTACAATGATATAAAAATTAAATTAGGGGTGGACAATGAATAAAAATTTTAATTGTGATTAATTGTGTGATTAAACGTTTTAATCATGCACTCACCATGTTTAATCACAGCATGCATTTTGGGCATTAAAGAATAAGGTTTCAAACAGCCTTCATTCAGTTTCTCTCATGCCCCCTTCCCCAGCCTCTCCCCCAGTTTCTCTCATGCCCCAATGCCCGGCCTTCATTCAGTTTCTCTTCCCCACCCCCCACATTTACCTGTACAGCAGGGCTCGGGTTCTGAATTTGCCTCAAACTCCTTGTCTCCCCCTGCACAGCGATCGGGTCTGCAGATACTTGAGTCACGCAATGCAGGAAGTTGGGGAAGTCTTGCGGTTTCAACTCTCAAGAGACCTTCCCCAACTTTCTGCACCATGCAGGGGAGAGAAGGAGTTTGAGGCAGCTCCGAGGAAGGAGAAAAAATCCTGAACCCTGCTGTAGTGGTAAGTGTGGAGGAGGGGTGGGTCAGCATAAAAAGAAAACCAGACAGCATTACAAAACATGGTATGCGTTAAAAGATCAATGCATTAATACCCTTATTAATGTGTTAATTGCCCACCCCTAAAATATATGTTTCTAACTGAATAAAACTTACCAAATCCTGCAGGATGTGATTTTATTTTGTAAAAAAAAAACAATAAAGAGAGAGAGAAATGTTAGAGATTTTGAATTATAAAAATGTCCTTCAATGATCTTATAATTACATTCATACATAAGCTTTGCCATCCAGGGAAAGACTGAAGGTCCATCAAGCCCAGTATCCTGTTTCCAACAGTGGTGAATCCAGGTCACAAGTACCTGGCAAGATCCCAAAAGTGACAGATTTTTGGTGGGAAGCATGAGCCAAATACCGAGTAGGGCAAGTAGTGCTGAACTTAGAGAGTGTCAGGGTAGAGTGATTTTTAGGGCTTATACCCAGTGGTGTGCTGGAGCCGGCTCGCACCGGCTCGCAAGAGCCGGTTGTTACATTTTGTACCGACTTGCGAGCCAGTTGTTTCCCACTGCGAGCCGCCTCTCCTCCCTCCCGCCCACCCGATCCAGTCCCTCACCTGACTCTTCTAATTCTTCGGCGGGGCAGACAGTCTTGCCTGCCCACTACCAGCGCTGACTCTCCCCTGCCGGTTTGCGCTTTAAAAATGGCCACCGAGACTTCCAGAGGCGGCCTCGCGAGACTTCTACTGAAGTCTCAGCGGCCATTTTGAAGCGCGAACCGGCAGGGGAGAGTCAGTGCTGATAGCGGGCAGGCAAGACTGCCTGCCCCGCCGAAGAATTAGAAGAGTCAGGTTGGTGAGGGATGGATCCGGAGGGAGGGAGGAGAAGTCGCCGGTGAACAACGCGGGAGGGGTGGCAGGGGATAGAAGGGAGTCCCTGGGTATGGATGGATGAGGGCAGGGGAGAGGAGGGTCACTGCTGGGCATGGGTGGATGGAGGGCAGGGGAGATTAGGGTCACTGCTGGGCATGTGTGGACGGAGGGCAGGGGAGATTAGGGTCACTGCTGGACATGGGTGGATGGAGGGCAGGGGAGAGGAGGGTCACTGCTGGGCATTGGTGAATGGAGGGCAGGGGAGAGAAGGGTCACTGCTGGACATGGGTGGATGAAGGGCAGGGGAGAGGTCACTGCTGGGCATGGGTGGATGGAGGGCAGGGGAGAGGAGGGTCACTGCTGGGCATGGGTGGATGGAGGGCAGGGGAAAGAAGGGTCACTGCTGTGCATGGGTGGATGGAGGGCAGGGGAGATTAGGGTCACTGCTGGGCATGTGTGGATGGAGGGCAGGGGAGATTAGGGTCACTGCTGGACATGGGTGGATGAAGGGCAGGGGAGAGAAGGGTCACTGCTGGGCATGGGTGGATGGAGGACAGGGGAAATAAGGGTCACTGCTGGGCATGGGTGGATGGAGGGCAGGGGAGAGGAGGGTCACTGCTGGGCATGGGTGGATGAAGGGCAGGGGAGAGAAGGGTCACTGCTGGGCATGGGTGGATGGAGGACAGGGGAAAGAAGGGTCACTGCTGTGCATGTGTGGATGGAGGGCAGGGGAGATTAGGGTCACTGCTGGACATGGGTGGATGAAGGGCAGGGGAGAGAAGGGTCACTGCTGGGCATGGATGGATGGAGGGCAGGGGAGAGGAGGGTCACTGCTGGGCATGGGTGGATGGAGGACAGGGGAAATAAGGGTCACTGCTGGGCATGGGTGGATGGAGGGCAGGGGAGAGGAGGGTCACTGCTGGGCATGGGTGGATGGAGGGCAGGGGAGAGGAGGGTCACTGCTGGGCATGGGTGGATGAAGGGCAGGGGAGAGAAGGGTCACTGCTGGACATGGGTAGGGTTACCATATGGCTCCAGAAAAAGGAGGACGGATTGAGCCAGCCGGGTTTTACTTCCATTGCTTTCAAAGCAATGGAAGTAAAACCCGGCTGGCTCAATCCGTCCTCCTTTTTCTGGAGCCATATGGTAACCCTAGACATGGGTGGATGAAGGGCAGGGGAGAGGAGGGTCACTGTTGGACTGGGTGGATGGAGGGCAGGGGAGAGAGAAGAAATGCTGGACATGGATGGAGGGGAAAGAAGAGTGAGGAAGGAGATGAGATGAGGGAAAAGGAAGAGAGGAGAAAAACTGCACATGGATGAAGAAAATAGGCAGAAGCTGAGGACCCGAAATGAAGAAGAAAGGAGGAAAGAAATAAATGGAAAGGAAGCCCTGGAAACGGTGTTAAGAGGACAGATAGCAGCAGAATCAGATACTGGGCCAGCATGATCAGAAAAACAGTCACGAATCAGGTGCTCAACATTAAAAGTTTATATTTATTTACTTATTTATGGCATTATTTCCCACATTAAACATGAATTAGATTGGAACCTGGGATCATTTAATTTTTTTTTCCTGGATAATGCATTGCCCCCCCCCCCCCCCCCAGGCTCTCGCCCTGGCTATAGTCAGCTCTGCAATTTGGGGGGGGGGGGCACAGAGGAGACCGGGGGGGGGGCGCAGAGGGGGATGGGGGGGCGCAGAGGGGGACCGGGGAGAGAGCCTGTTGTTAAACATTTACCAGCACACCACTGCTTATACCTCACGATCAAGGTTTCATAAAATGGGCGGAGCAGACTCGCCCCAATGTATTAGATGTAGAGGACCTATGAGCACTTTTTATCACGCTATATGGGCCTGCCCAGAGATCAAAGCTTTTTGGTTAAAAGTGATTCATTTTCTGGAGAGAATTATGGGGTGGAAGATATTGGTTTTGCCAGAAAGTGTTCTGTTGGGAGTTGTTGTCCCTTTGGGGGGCGGGTACTGTCCATCAAAACTTATTAGTTCATAAAGCATTCCTAATAGGTAAGAAATGCATTTTAGTAAATTGGATAAAGCCGGAGACTCCTTCTTATTGGCAATGGTGCAACAGATTTCATGCATTACTCTTATTTGAGACTCACACTTCAAATTTAAATTACAACGACAATTCTATTTAACTTGGGAGAGGTATATCCAAGCTCTAGCACCTCGGGCCCACAGCTTTATTCTTAACCAACTTGGTGAGTTATCAGGCTCTGGATGAGGGTGGGTAGCAGGGCCTTGCCAACACGGTAAGCGGGGTAAGCATGGCAGGGGGGCGCCGTCCTCTGGGGGGGCGCCGCCGCACCATGCTTACCTCACCCTCCCACTCCCATGTCCCAACTGCCCGCCCTCTTCTCTCCCGCAAGATCCCTTTCCTTTTTTTTCTCCTTTTAAATTTACCTCCGTCCGGCAGCGCAGCGTCAGTGAAGGAGGCGGCGCTCCCGACGTGTCTAGCCTTCCCTTTGCTCAGTGTTCCGCCTTCTTCTGACATCAAGGAAATGACGTCAGAAGAAGGCGGGACACTGAGCGAAGGGAAGGCTAGACACGTCAAGAGCGCCGCCTCCTTCACTGACGCTGCGCCTGCACTGCCAGACGGAGGTAAATTTAAGAGAAAAAAAAAGGAAAGGGATCTTGGGGGGTGGGGGGAGAAGAGGGCGGGCAGTTGGGACATGGGAGCGGGAGGGCAGGGGAGAGAGGAGCATGGATGTGATGGCAGGGTTCATGGAAGGGAGAAAGGGGAATTGCTGGATAGGGATGAATGGAGGGGGCAGGGGACAGAGGAGCATGTGAGGGCAGGCTCAGGGAGAGAGGGGAATTGCTAGATAGGGATGAATGGAGGGGGCAGGGGACAGAGGAGCATGGATGGGAGGGCAGGGCTCAGGGAGAGAGGGGAATTGCTGGATAGGGATGATTGGAGGGGGCAGGGGACAGAGGAGCATGGGAGGGCAGGGCTCAGGGAGAGAGCGGAATTGCTGGATAGGGATGAATGGAAGGGGCAGGGGACAGAGGAGCATGGATGGATATGGATGGGAGGCCAGGGCCCATGGAGAGAGGAAAAATTGCTGGACATAGAGGGGAGGGGAAGGAAGAGAGATGAAGGAGATGAGATGAGGGAAAAGGAAGAGAGCAGAAAAACTGCACATGGATGCAGAAAATAGGCAGAAGCTGGATCCACTGGACAGTCAAGTCTGCGGAGGACCCAGCTTTTACTTATGGATATAGAGCAAGAAATGAAGAAGAAAGGGGGAAAGTAAAGAAATAAATGGAAAGGAAACCCTGGAAACGGAGTTAAGAGGACAGATAGCAGCAGAATCAGATACTGGGACAGCATGATCAGAAAAAGAAAGTCACCAGACAACAAATGTAGAAAAAAAATCATTTTATTTTCATTTTAGTGTTTGGAATATGTCCACTTTGAGAATTT
The DNA here is from genome assembly GCF_901765095.1 of Microcaecilia unicolor. Taxonomy (NCBI): domain Eukaryota; kingdom Metazoa; phylum Chordata; class Amphibia; order Gymnophiona; family Siphonopidae; genus Microcaecilia; species Microcaecilia unicolor. Next base: position 13,038,554 of record NC_044034.1, read on the forward strand.
ACATCTGCTATCTTATTTTGCAATGTATAGCAATTTGTTTCTAAGAATATTGCTGACAATTCCTGTCAGTGTGGCAAGTGGTGAGCGATCATTTTCACGGGGGGGGGGGGGGGGGGGGGAGAGCGCCAACTGATAATCTGCAGGGGGGCACCAGAGACCCTAGGCACGGCCCTGGTGGGTAGCTATGGAGGGAATAAGATTTCCTCACTACAATTAGATAGAGTTAGAAGGTATAACATGGAGTGTGGGGGGGGGGGGGGGTGGAGGGGGAGAACTCTAGGGGAGGGTTTATTGAATCTTTTCCGATAGGCACGTATAGGAGGTTCGGGGGGGGGGGGGCTGAGCAAGGGTGTCCTACCTCCCTTTTCTACTGCCAACGTCTTTTGTGATCCGGGCTTCATCAGCCTGGTTGTTAGCATTATCTCGGGGGGGGGGGGGGGGGGGGGTATCGATCTTAGGGGTGGCGTAGGGGGGGGGGGTATGCTACCATAAACTTGGGTTGGGGTTATGGACACTGACTGTTTTTGGGTAGCCAGCTCTGAGTATCTCTTCCCAACTTAATATATTCTGAGCTTGTCAGTTGCTTAAATTGTTGTATAATTAGTTTGGAGGGGAGGGGGGAGGGGGGCTAGGAGAGTGGGTGGGAGGGAGTAGAAAACGTTAAAACTTTTGATGTTCCAATTATCACTATTTATATTTTGAAGGATTGTTAGCATAATGATATGCTGTATGTTCATTTTGAAGGATCATCAATAAAACTGTTGAAACAAAATTATATGGGAATATAGGGAGGGTGGAGGGGGTAGAGGAGGGGAGGGGGATATATGGGTCCAAATACAATGAAAATGATTTATGTTGTCAGGGTGATATATCAGCAGAATATACTGTGAATATGTTATTCTGGTGTTAGTAGTTTTGCAATTTTGTTGCCAATAAAAACTGTTGAACATTAATGGGGGGGGGGGGGGGGGGGGGGGGGGGAAGGGGTATGGGATGGGGAAGTTCAATTAGAAAAAAATGTGATGGCGTTTTGCAATATACAGGAGCACTCGATGTGTTGTTACTAGACTATATATTTTGTATTACCAGATGGCTGTATATTTTCTTTGCTTAGTCAAGTCATCAATAAAAATCGTTGAAATAAAAACTGTTGAAACAAATCATTTTGAGGGGCATAATCGAACAGGGCGCCCAAGTTTTCCTGAGGGCGTCCTCACAGGACGTCCTCGTGAAGGGGCGGGGAAACCTGTATTATCAAAACAAGATGGGCGGCCATCTTTCGTTTCCAAAATACGGTCGAGGAAGCCCAAATCTCAACATTTAGGTCGACTTTAGAGACGGTCGTCCTTAGAGATGGTCATCCCCGGTTTTCAGCGATAATGGAAACCCAGGACGCCCATCTCAGAAACGACCAAATGCAATCCCTTTGGTCATGGGAGGAGCCAGCATTCGTAGTGCACCGGTCACCCTGACATGCCAGGACACCAACCGGGGACCCTAGGGGGCACTGCAGTGGACTTCAGAAAAAGCTCCCAGGTGCATAGCTCCCTTACCTTGGGTGCTGAGCCCCTCAAAACCCACTCCCCAGCACTGTACACCACTACCATAGCCCTTAGGGATGAAGGGGGGCACCTAGATGTGGGTACAGTGGGTTTGTGATTGTAAGCTCTTTGAGCAGGGACTGTCTTTCTTCTATGTTTGTGCAGCGCTGCGTACGCCTTGTAGCGCTATAGAAATGCTAAATAGTAGTAGTAGTAGTCTCTTGTAACCAGAGCTAATAGTGTGATGTCATAATGCCTCAGTCCACCAATAAGAGCCAACCTCATCAGTGATGTCACAATGGCTTGATTGTCCTATACTTGGCTCACTTTTATTACATAGCTCTTTGAGCAGGGACTGTCTTTCTTCTATGTTTGTGCAGCGCTGCGTACGCCTTGTAGCGCTATAGAAATGCTAAATAGTAGTAGTAGTGGTACAGTGGGTTTCTGGTGGGTTTTGGAGGGCTCACATTTCCCACCACAAGTGTAACAGGTAGGGGGGGGGGGGATGGGCCTGGGTCCACCTGCCTGAAGTGCACTGCACCCACTAAAACTGCTCCAGGGACCTGCATACTGCTGTCAGGGAGCTGGGTATGACATTTGAGGCTGGCAAAAAATATTTTTAAATTTTTTTTTTAAGGTGGGAGGGGGGTTTTATAGCACCAACATTTCTTCATACTCTTTTTAAAGGTTTCTGACGGCTTCTTTTCATTTTTCACACTTGAATTACTCTGGCGCTTTAGTTATTTTTGATCACTTTCTTTACACTTTATTCACTCTGGTGCTCTAGTTACTCTTTAGCACTGATTTTCAACATTCACCCTCCTTTTGAGTGGAGGAGGAGCCTAGTGGTTAGTGCAGTGAACTTTGATCCTGGGGAACTGAGTTCGATTCCCACTACAGCTCCTTGTCACTCTGGGCAAGTCACTTAACTCTCCGTTGCCCCTGGTACAAAATAAGTACCTGAATATATGTAAACCGCTTTGAATGTAGTTGCAAAAACCTCAGAAAGGCAGTATATCAAGTCCCATTTCCCCCTTTCCCTTATGACATCACAATAACAGAAGTGAGCCAAGTATTGGGCAATCAAGCCATTGTGACATCACTGATGAAGTTGGCTCAGGCATTGGTGGAATGAGGCATTATGACATCACAGTATCAGCTCCAGTGGAGGAGTAGCCTAGTGGTTAGTGCAGTGGACTTTGATCCTGGGGAACTGAGTTCGATTCCCACTGCAGCTCCTTGTGACTCTGGGCAAGTCACTTAACCCTCCATTGCCCCTGGTACAAAATAAGAACCTGAATATATGTAAACCGCTTTGAACTTAGTTGCAAAAACATCAGAAAGGTGGTGTATCAAGTCCCCTTCCCCCTTTCCCTTTTACCAAGCTGAGGAAATAGTTTTTCATGGAAAGGAAGGTGGATCTGTGGAAGACAAAAGAATCTCAGGGTTTGCAAAATGATGGTTGAAGATCTGTGGAAAGTGAGATGGGAAGACTTGATGGGGCTTATGGACTCCACCTACCGAGATGTTCAGTGTTTCTGTCTGTGGTCAGAATTCTCTCAGATTTTCACCAATAGATAATAGTTTCTTGGTACGTTACCCCGTCACTATACTGCAACAACTCTGAGCAGTCTATCCTTCCACTGCCCACACTAAACTTGCTAATCTCAGGGTCAATAATAGCGCTGAAATTTGGACAGTCTGTCTTGGCCTTTTCGACACAGTGCCAGGATGGTTTGGAGGTTCAGAATCGGAAGAGTCAGAAGTTACCTCATTAGTGCCAAGATTCAGTCTAGTAACTGGGTAACTATCTGGATAAAGTTAGGACAACAAAAAGGATGTGGTAACTTTATCTGGGTTATAATTCGGTCAATGTATATCCATATACTCAGTATCTTGGTACAGCCCAGCACTGAAAATCTCAGATTTATACTTTTATTTCTGCACATTTTTAGTGGAATCATCCAGAGCATTTGAAAAGAAGACAAACCAAATTAAAAAGAGATCAATTCCTCACCTCCAAATTTTGTAATCCATTTCTTCAGCTGCTGAGGGTAGCTCAGTTGGAAATCCAGTTTCAGATCAGTAGAAACAGCCTCTGGTTCTGGAAACTTCATTTTCTCACACCTATGGGTTAGAGAGTCACTGGGATTATTCTGGGAGATGTTCACACCCAGGGGATAGAGATGTGACAGTGGAAGGAATGAAATATACCATCAACACTCAGTTTTCTGTGATTATGGGACTCATTTTTGAAATAGGAAAACATTTAAAAAGTGGCACAAAATGGTATTTGGAAATCGATATTTTTGAAACCCATTTTTTAAACATTTTGCTACGCCAGGGAGTGTGTTAGGGGCGGGATTTGGGCATTCCTAACACTCGGATGTTTTTCTGCCGCAATGGAACAAAACTAAAATATCCTGGGCTACAATTTAGATGTTTTGTTTTTATCACAACTAAGTCACAACAAGGTGCCTTAAATGACCAGTTGACTACAGGAGGGATTAAGGCATGCCCCCCCTTACTCCCCTAGTGGTCACTGACCCCCTCCCACCACCCAAAGATGAGAAATAAACAGTACATAGCAGCAAGCAGGTCCCTGGAGTAGCCTAGTGGTCAGAGATATGGACCAGGCCCATATCTCACTCTGTTACACTTGTGGTGGAAAGTGTCAGTACTGCGACCAGTACTATTTAACATATTTATAAATGATATGGAAATCGGAATGACAAGTGAGGTGATCAAATTAGCAAATGATACAAAACTATTCAAGGTTGTTAAAATACATGTGGACTGTGAAATATTTTAGGAAGATCTGAGGAAATTGGAAGACTGGGCGTCCAAATGGCAGATGAAATTTAATGTGGACGAATGCTAAGTGATGCACATTGGAAAGAATAATCCGAATCATAGTTACTTGATGCTAGGGTCCATCTTGGGGGTCAGCGCTCAAGAAAAAGATCTGGGTGTCATTGTAGATAAGTAACCTGTTCCGGGGCAGAGGAAGCAGGGAACCAGCGGAGACGACAGGTGTGTGGTTGCTCTCTGCATCCCTCCAGCAGCGTGCACCTGGGGCAGACCGCCCCCACCGCCCCGCCCTCGGTATGCCACTGGCTCTCAGGTACACATCTCACCATTGGTCCCTTACCTTGTCTGCTGAGCCCCCCCAAAACCCACTACCCCCAACTGTACACCGCTACCACATCTTTTACGGGTGAAGGGGGCACCTATATGTGGGTACAGTGGATTTCTGGTGAGTTTTGGAGGGCTTACAGTTTTGTCCACACCTGTCGGCAGTGCACTGCACCCACCACTAGACTACTCCAGGGACCTGCATGCTATTCTAATGGACCTGAGTATAACATCTGAGGCTGGCATAGAGACTGGCAAGTAATGTATTTCATCATATTTGGGGGGTGGGAGGGGGTTAGTGACCACTGGGGGAATTAGGGGAGGGCATCCCTGATTCCCTCCAGTGGTCATCTGGGTATTTAGGGCACCTTTTTGTGCCGTATTCGTTATAAAAACAGGTCTAGCTCAAAAACGTCTTAAGTTTTAGTCCTGGAAGATTTTGTTTTGTTCCATTATGGCTTAAAAACATCTAAGGAACGCCCAAGTCCCACCCTGAACATGCCCCTTACACACCCCTTTGAGATTTGGATGCACTTCTGACGGATTTCATAGCAAAACGTCTAAAAATAGGTTTTGAAAATACTGATTTGGGTGTTTTTGTGAGAAAAAGATCCAAATGCTGCTTTATGCCACTTTTTAAATGTTTTTTCTGTTTTGAAAATGAGCCCAATAGCTGAATTAGAAAAGGTTCAAAGAAGAGCAACCAAAATGATAAAGGGGATGGAACTCCTCTCATATGAGGAAAGGCTAAAGAGGTTAGGGCTCTTCAGCTTGGAAAAGAGACGGATAAGGGGAGATATGATTGAGGTCTATAAAATCCTGAGTGGTGTAGAATGAGTAGAAGTAAATCGATTTTTTACTCATTACAAAAGTACAAAGACTAAGGGACACTCAAGGAAGTTACATGGAAATACTTTTAAAACAAATAGGAGGAAATATTATTTTACTGAACAAATAGTTATGCTCTGAAACTCTTTGCTAGAGGATGTGGTAACAGTGGTTAGCGTATCTGGGTTTGGACAAATTCCTGGAGGAAAAGTCCATAGTCTGCTATTGTGGCAGACATGGGAAGCAACTGCTTGCCCTGGGATTTGTAGCATGGAGTGTTGCCACGATTTGGGTTTCTGCCAGGTACTTGTGACCTGGATTGGCCACTGTTGGAAGCAGGATACTGGGCTAGATGGAGATCTGACCCAGTATGGTTACTCTTATGTTCTTATAATCCACAATACGACACTGTATCCCATCCTATGACTTTTGAGTTTCCTCAGGAGAAATTCACAGGGAACTTTATCAAATGTCTTCTGAAAATCCAGATAAACAGTATCAGCTGGGTCACCATTATCCACATGTTTAGTCACCCTTCAAAGAAATATAAACACATTTTTATAGAATTATTTTGTAATGGACAGCGTCAGAGCAGAGATCTCCACCAGCAACTCCTTCTGCACTAGGGTTGAGAGGCAGCACAACTGGCAGGGTAGATATGGAAAGGAGATTCACAGGGTGAAGTTTTGTGGGGAATGAAGAGAGGATTCATGGAGGGCCAAATAGGTGAGGACAGGGAGGTTGGTGGGAGAGGAAATAGGAGAATCAGAGGGAAGGGAAGGTAGATCTGTAATTCTCCTCCCCATCCTCCATCTCTTCCCCTCCATTTCTCAGTGCTTCCTCTAAACTTTAGTTTGCCCTCTCCTCACTTAATCCCAACTACTTTCTCAATTCAACATCTACTACTAATCATATCTATAGCACTACTAGACGTACGCAGCACTGTACACATTATATACAGGTACTTTCTCTGTCCCTAGGGGGCTCACATTCGGAGTTTTTTGTAACTGGGGCAATGGAGGGTTAAGTGATTTGCCCAAGGTCACAAAGAGCTGCATTGGGACTCGAACCCAGGTTGCCAGGATCAAAGCCCACTGCACTAACCATTAGGCTGCTCCTCTCCCTTTCACTAATCAATTAATTCCCTTCTTTCTCACTCAAAATCCATCCAGCCACATAGAAAAGGACAGAAAACTAACTTGTACCTGCTCAGGGCTTCCTTCACATCCTAAAGGGAAATGAGACAGAGAATATTTCTAGTTAGATTTCACAGTTTATAAGAACACATTATACATTAGGATACTCTACTCACAGCTCTGCTCAATCACAAAACAGCTACAAAATTTTGATGCCATTTCTATGATCAGCATCTAAAAATCTATAAGAAAGACCCAAACTCATTATGGAAACAAGTGTATCAGCCTGTTTCAAACCTAACATTTATCTCCTAAGTTGTAATTGATACTTGGGCAAATTTTGAAGTATTTAGATAAAACACAGGTCCTTTCATGCCAATCAATCAGACTTTTGGATGGGGCACAGTACTGAAACCTCCTTAGTGGCTCTGATCCGTGATCTGCATGTAGAGGCTCTCAAGGGCCTGGTTTGGGCAGAGGTGGAGTTGTGAACCACTGGGTGAAAAGGTATCAAAAGTGGGGTAAGTGAACCCTGCTACACAATTAACTAAAGCTAGTAATGGACATAACCCAACTCTTGCTCTCTACGATTCCCAAATGTGTCTGTAACACATGAACCCTATTCTTAATACCACTTTGTATTTGTTCTTTACTGGCTTGGCGAACGCCTATGGTACTATATAAGCCACATTCAGCCTGCAAACAGGTGGGAAAATGTGGGATACAAATGTAACAAATAAAAAAATAAATTTCTACCAGAGGGATATCAACTGTATAATCCTGCAAAATTTCAGCCTCAGGAATGGACTAACTACATCTTTAAAAAATAAGAAATGTTTATCAATTAAGTGAATAACCTCGGAAATCACATACCCACAGATTTTAGGCTGTAGAACATGAAAAACATCAACATTGTGAAAAAATTGCATAGCCCCTCTCTATTGACCCTACAGTACACAAAACTTTCAAAAATGAAAGTTGCCCAATTTACCCCTCCACACCTTTATAGCCTTTTATGCTTATTTTCGAAAGGAGAAGGGCGCCCATCTTCGGGAGATGAGCGTCCTTCTCCCGAGGGCGCCCAAATCGGTATAATCAAAAGCCGATTTTGGGCGCTTGCAACTGCACTCCGTCACGGAGCGAACAAAGCTCACGGAGGGGAGGGGGTGTCGGCACAGTAGCGAAGGCGGGACAGGGGCGGGCATGGGAGTGGTTAACAGATAGGCAGTTTAAGCCCATAATGGAAAAAAGAAGGGCGTCCGTAGCGAGAATTTATGTCGTTTTTTTCTGGACCCTTTTTTTTTAGGTCCAAGTCCCAAAAAAGTGCCCCAACTGCCTAGATGACCACCGGAGGGAATCAGGGATGACCTCCCCTGATTCCCCTAGTGGTCACTAACCCCCTCGCACCAAAAAAAAAAAAAGAACTTTAAAAACTTTTTTTCCAGCCTTTAAGCCAGCCTCATATGTCATACCCAGCTCCGTGACAGCAGTATGCAGGTCCCTGGAGCACTTTTTAGTGAATGCAGTGCACTTCAGGCAGGTGGACCCAGGCCCATCCCCCTCCCTACCTGTTACACTTGTGGTGGTAAATAGAAGCCCTCCAACCCCCCCCCCCCAAAACCCACTGTACCCACATGTAGGTGCCCCCTTCACCCATAAGTGCTATGGTAATGGTGTAGAGTTGTGGGGAGTGGGTTTTGGGGGGGATTTGGGGGGCTCAGCACCCAAGGTAAGGAAGCTATGCACCTGGGAGGTATTTTAATGTTTTTTTTTTTAATTTTTAAAAGTGCCCCCTAGGGTGCCCGGTTGGTGTCCTGGCATGTCAAGGGGACCAGTGCACTACGAATCCTGGCCCCTCCCATGACCAAATGCCTTGGAGTTGTTCGTTTTTGAGCTGGGCGGCTTCGGTTTCCATTATCGCTGAAAACCGATACCGCCCATCTCAAATCCGCCCAAATCCAATGCATTTGCCCAGCACAAACTGTATTATCGAAACAAAAGATGGGCGCCCATCTTTTTCGATAATACAGTTCGCCCCGCCCCTTCGCCGGAAAGTCCTCGGAGATGGGCGCCCTTAGAGATGGACACCCGCGTTCGATTATGCCCCTCTTTATCTGTTATTTGTAACCCACGTTTGGTACCTTTTCACTCAACGACTCAAATATAGATCATTAAAAACATATGTCTTGTGTGTACATGTGTAGAGCACATACAGCAATTTACACCTTCTTCAGAGCAGGAGGATTTGGCTATTTAAGTCCCATGAAATTATTTTAAAAGGTCTGATTTGGTAAGTGCAGCTGCTGGCTGAAAAATCAGCCCTTAAATAAGATATTTTGGGTCACGTGATGTGTTAGCAAGAGCAAGACGTGTGGTTTACTCTCTCTGAGGCACCTGGGCCCTTTCTTGCTCTAAACTTACTTTTCTTGGGGTGAATTTGCTTGCGCCAAGTTCTGGAGTCCAGTTAACACGCTATGGACAAATTTGTGGAGCCTCAGTCGAAAATGATGTCCAGCAGAGCCAGCAAATGGGAAAAAGAGAAGCCCTGAGCTGATGAGGCCCCGGCGGAACCAAAATGGCCGCCGACAGGAGGCGCGGGTTTTACCGCTGAACAACTCACTCATCTGACAACTGCAGTAGAAGCGGCGATGGAACCCAAGCTGGATAAACTATCCACTCAGATTGCTAACTTTGAGGCGGCCCAACTGGAACTGTCGCGGAGGGCCGGCGAACTGGAGCAGCGAGTGTCGGAGCTAGAGGACGCGGCAGCACTTACACCCCCGCTTCTGACTCAACTACAATCGACCACTGAGTTGCTTACCAGCAAAATTGATGACCTTGAAAACCGGTCACGCCGGGCTAATTTGAGACTGATTGGGGTTCCGGAGTCCGTGGGAGACCGCGCGTTAGCAACGGAACTTGAATCCTGGCTAAAACACGAGTTTGCGCTGTCGGACCATGTGGGACCCCTGTGTTTAGAACGTGCTCACCGGCTGGGGCGCGTTCAGGAAGGCCGACAATCGCCCAGAGCAGTGATTGTGAAAATTCACAATTACTTGCACAAGGTGGAAATTTTAAATGGGTTTCGGATGAAACGGGACTCCATCAAATTTAAAGGAAACCCCATCAGAATTTATCAGGACTATTCATCCTCACTTCAAGAAAAAAGGATGCCATTCACTCCTCTCTGTAGCCGTTTGTATGCCATGAAGTTAAAATTCACGTTAATTTATCCTGCAATTCTCAAGATCAATCAGAATGGGAGCTGGTGCTCATTTACGTTGGAAGCGGTGGCCAAAGATTATGTGCACGAGCTGGAGTTGGATGCGGAGTCTAGTGCCTCTAACTAATCAGTGTTACAGGACTGGATGGAGTACAGTGAGGACGCACTGACCAGCAGTGGTTCGAATAAGAGGTTGAGGATGTACTTGGAATGCTATAGAATGTGTTATGTTGTTTATTGGGCCTAGGTGGCCTTAACATCTAGGTGACTCGTTCAATGTTTGTCAAGGGGAGGTTGGGGAGAGAGGGGGACAAGGGAGAAGAGAGGGGAGGGGGGAGAGGGAGGTTTCGGGATAAGTGGGAGTTGGGTGTGCATGTGGGTGGGCAGGGGGGGAATTTGATTGAGAAGTGCGACGGGGTTGAAGGGTACTCGGGCGAAGAATGATGGTTCCCTGCTTGGTGGGGTACAACTATCCTTGGGGGAGGGGCTGGGCCCTCGGGGATTACACATATTACTCATCTTGTTGGTACACATCAGAGAACAGGGAAATAGATGACTAGCCGATCATCTTTAAAAATAATATCTTGGAACGTTTCTGGAATAACTTCTCCTGTGAAGTGTTACAAAATTCTATCGCAGCTTAAGCGACAGGGAGCAGCCATTGCCTGTGTGCAAGAAACCAAATTGTCTGACTCTGAGCATGAAAAACTTGGTCAACAATGGGTGGGCGAGTGATACTCCTCCTCCTCTGGGAATAGGAAATGTGGGGTGGCGATTTTACTCAGAAAGGGGCTGCCATGCCAATCCAAATTGATCTATAAAGATTCAGAGGGACGTGTAGTGCTCCTCCACCTTAATTATCAGGAACAACGGTTCTACCTATGTGCGGTGTACGGCCCTAATTCTTTTGATCCTCAATTTTTTCAATCCCTGGTGGCGTTGGGACTACAACATACTGATGCACCATGGATTTGGGCAGGTGATTTTAATCAAGTTTTGGACACTATTTTGGACAGATCGTCCCCCACTTCCATACCAGGGGCGGGAAGGGGTAAGGGCCTGCCGGTGCTATGCAAACAACTTGGCTTATTAGACCCATGGCGGACCCTACACCCATCCACTAAAGATTACACCCACCAATCTAAGGCCCACCAATCTTGGTCGAGAATAGATTACATATTACTCACCCAATCTTGGTTTTTTTAAGTCAACTTGGCTGAAATTGGTCCGATGGCGGTCTCAGACCACTTCGTGATTTGGATAGACTTGGCTCTCGGGACGAGAGATGTTTCATGCGGGGTGGGCTGGAGGTTCCCTTCCTATTTGTACCAAGATAAATTAGTGCGAGAACATTTATGCAGGAAATGGCAGTTATATATAGATACTTAAGGAACGCATCACGTTCAAGGTCTACACGATGGTTCACAAAATCATTCACGCAGACGCCCCAACCTATATGCTAAACCTTGTGGACTTACCACCCAGAAATGCCAAAAGATCATCGCGCAAATTTCTGAATCTACACTTCCCCAGCTGCAAAGGACTAAAATACAAGCGGATGCATGCAACTACCTTCTCTTACATGAGCACGCAGTTGTGGAATGAACTACCTACTTTGAAAACCATCAAAGAAATAACCAACTTTCGAAAATCTCTGAAGACACATCTCTTCAACAAGGCGTACAAAGAAAACTCATAACCTCACTAAATCAACTTGCCAACTCGCCCAGCTACGACAGTCTAATATTCTCTAACTTCTCTATCTACCCACCTAAACCTTTTCTCCTTTCCCTACTTAATATTGTTACATCACTAATCATATCTAATATCCTAGAATGACAAAACCATAACAAGACTCTGTAAGCCACATTGAGCCTGCAAATAGGTGGGAAAATGTGGGATACAAATGCAATAAATAAATAAAAACTAATTTTGAATCTTGTGAGTCACCAATACTCTTTTGGGAGGCTTCCAAAGTAGTCTTGAGAGGGGAGGTAATAGCTTACATGTGCGCCCGAGCGAAGCATATGGCATCTGGCATTTTAAAATTAGAGTCACAATACAAAACCGCAAAGAGGAAATATTAGCTAGGCCCACTGCAGCTAACAAAGACTTAATGGCAGCGGCCCTAGTGGCCATCAATTCTTTAATCCATGAGCAAACCAAGAAACATCTGTTGGCGAGGCGGCTGAATTTTCAGCACTTCGGGAACAAATCTGGTAAGCTATTGGCAAGGGTTGCCCAGGCAAACTCCACTCGTCGCTTTATAGTGTGGAGTGGAAGAGTGGCCTAGTGGTTAGGGTGGTGGACTTTGGTCCTGGGGAACTGAGGAACTGAGTTCGATTCCCACTTCAGGCACAGGCGGCTCCTTGTGACTCTGGGCAAGTCACATAACCCTCCATTGCCCCATGTAAGCTGCATTGAGCCTGCCATGAGTGGGAAAGCACGGGGTACAAATGTAACAAAAAAAAAAAAATAGTGGACGTGGGAGGAACCTGTACTACCAAACTTTATTGAAATAATAGAGGCCTTTCATTCCCACTTTAAAGAAATGTATTCTACTGGAAACAGGGATCAGGGCCCCTTACTACCTGGATGATGCTGGTATGTCTAGTTTAACGGACGATGCGAAGCAAGCCCTGTCGGCGCCCATTAGAGCGCAAGAGGTACAAAAAGTACTGCGGGACCTGCCGCTGGGATCGGCCCCAGTCATTGATGGCTTCTCCAGCGAATACTATAAAATTCTGTCCCCGCAAGTTTGTGGTCCCCTAATTGCATACTTTGATGCCATCGTTGAAAGAGGCTTCTTCTCTCGGGGTAAAAATGAAGCATTGATCACACTCGTCCCCAAGCCGGGAAAGCCAAAAGAGCAAGTGGAGTCTTATCGACCAATATCCCTGATTAATGTTGATATAAAGATTCTATCCCGGGTGCTGGCGGACAGGTTAATGAGATACATCCCTTGCCTGATAGGTGAACACCAAGTGGGGTTTGTCAAGGGGCGCAATTCCACTAAACATGTTCGAAAAGTGTTATTGGCCGTGGCGTATGGACAGGCCACAGGCGATCCGGTACTCATGGTAAGCTTAGATGCGGCCAAGGCCTTCGACAAGGTCAACTGGGACTATTTGTTCCAGGTACTCAAATACATAGGCCTAAGAGGTTGGTACATGGCTGCAATTAGATCCCTATATTCAGATATGTCGGCCCGGGTACTGGTTAATGGCATCCAATCCGCTGCCTTTCGGGTAGAACAGGGAACTCGGCAGGGGTGCCCCCTCTCCCCCCCTCTTATTTTTATTATATTTGGAACCCCTCCTTCGCACAGTATTGTTAGATCCAGACATTCGAGAGGTGGCATGGAAAGAGTGTCAGACAAAAGTACTGGCTTTTGCGGATGATATGTTTCTTACTCTTACCAAACCAACCCAATCTGTCCCCCAGTTACTGGCTGCCATAGATGAGTTTAGTTTCTTCTCTGGGTTGGAATTAAATTTACAAAAATCATTGGCCCTACCGGTACAACAAACAACTCAAACAGAGTGGGAGGGCTACTTCCCTTTTCAGTGGGCCAAGGGGGTAATCCGGTACCTGGGGGTATACATCCCGGCAGACCTGGCTTGCCTCTATGAAGAGAACATTGGTCCTTTACAGAGGAAAACACAGGAACTTTTACAGGGATGGCAAGGGCTCCCCATTTCGCTACTGGGACGAATTACCCTATTTTACATGATTCTCTTCCCCAAGTGGACATACGTGATGCAAATGCTACCTATTATTTTGGGAGGGAGAGAAGAGCGGCGGTTACAAAGATCCCTTAATCGTTTTTTATGGCAGGGTAAAAGAGCGCGAATAGGGCTTGCGAAAATTATGAGGCCTTGCACTAAGGGGGGGCCTGGGTCTTCTTGATCTGACTCTTTTCTCGGTAGCCAGTGGCCTACGACATTTATCCGACTGGTTTCGAGTGACAGAATTTTTTCCGTGCACAAACATAGAGACTGCACTAAAGGCACCGCTCCATTTTGCTTATTGGCTTCAAGCCCCGTCGGATAAACTGCCCTCACTCGGCCCATATGGGTACATTCTAAATCCACTTTGGAAAACGTGGCGATGGCTAAGCAAAAGAATGGGTTGGGATAAGGAGGTTTCCCCACTGCTCCCGGTTGGGGGCAATTTGGCATTTCCAGAGGGGGGGGGGGGGTCTTTCAGGTTGTTCCAGAGGTAGAATGCACGGGGGATTCTCTATTTGTTTCAGATTATCACTGAGCAGGGAACCATCAAGCCTTTTCAGTCCTTATGTAGCGAATTTGGGTTAAGCCAGAAAGATTTCTTTGCTTATTTACAAATCAGACATTATGTCAGTTCTTTACCTGTGGGATGTTTGGCTCAGGAAACTTGGGATACTCTAAATGACTTGTTGGGCCTTGAAGCACAGATGAGAATCCCATTACAATTCTTTCATCGTAGAGCTGAGCTGGAAGTTGGATACCAATCAATTTGCTGCCTGTCTTCAGTCGGTTTATGGAACTACCACTAATGCCATTTGGTGGGAAATGCAATATAAATTTGCTATGCGTTTATATATATCACCGCACAGGGCATTCAGAGCGACTTTACGTGAAACAGACGATTGCCCCAAGTGTGGTGGTGGGGGTGCTACATTGGGCCACATGTTTTGGTCCTGCAGGATGGTGCGTTCATTCTGGAATGAGTTGGGCAGACAGGTTACATTGATGTGGTCCCTCCAGTGGATACCCACTCCAGGGCAGCTGGTTGAAGTATTTAAGCTACGGGGCCCGGCCCCAGCGAGTATGAAAGCATTTTTGAAAAGAGTGGTATTGATGGGGAAATGAACAATTTTACAACTGTGGTTGAAGCCAGATGCACCAAGTGTGGCTCAATGGAGAAGTGCCATGATGGAGTGTTGTTCATTGGAGAAAAAGGGAATCGTGGACTTGGCTTCCAAGAAGGGGGATGATTTCTGTCAGCTATGGCTGCCCTTTTGGAACTCTTTGACTCCGGTCGCACGAAGTAGAATTTTGAATTGTTAGATATAAGGGGAGGGGTGGGATGGTATGGGGGGGAAGGGTGGGTAACTGGTTAAGGAAGTGGGCAGGAAAAAAAAGGGCACAAGTTTACTCAGTGTTAAATGGAATTTCAGATGTGATTATTGCATTTTGTATATTGTTTCTTTCCATGATGTGTGGACTGTAGGGGTATTTCCCTGTGATCTTACATAAGCAGGTCTTGGCCTATACAAGCCTATGACATCTTGCATCTTGGTACAATAGGATGGCTGCGGCAACCCTCTGACCTGAACATCTCTGTGTCAGCAAAATCCAGCTTCAGCTTGTGGAAAATCACTGACAGGCTTGCTGAAGCCAAGGACATTCTGTGTTCCAACCATCCCCCTGCTATCTCTGAGAAGCTGGGAAGGGAGTCATACTCATGGCACCAGAAGTTACCATCTCCAAGGTCACAAAACAAAGAACTCTTCTTGCCCATGCACTGGACTGTACGAGAGGCTAATTGGTCCGGGCTATCACCTGACCGGGAGGTCTGGAAGAACGCGGGAAGAGTGGGAGAAGTTAGTTAGTCGGAGACCCTCGGAGGAGGAGTACCTGGTAAGGACCCGAGAAATCCAACAAGGATCGGGGTGAGCAAGAGACTATATGATACCAACCTTGTGACCTGCATAACTGGTGCAAATACCTGTGGCAGAGATATTGGCTCTGAAAACCAACGGAGAGACGGAAACCTGCTTGTTTGCTGAGAAAGACCTGCACTACATAAGACACAGACAGCTGAGATAGCGTCTGGGGAGATTCTGCTCCGGTCTCATCTGAAGCCGTCATCAGGACAGCGTGGTGAGATCACAGTGATATATTTCCTAGTTTGGGGTTAGGCAGTGGTTTTATCTAAGTACGACTGGTTTATGTCAGCTCTTGGTCAGGGAAAGCTGCTAATGTGTATTTTGCATAAGATGTGATAAGTTTTCATAAGGATCATTGGGATATTGTGTACTGTTCTAATCATTACTGTATGTAGTCTCAGGATAATCAGAGTGTAGTTAGACAATATATTTTGTTAGTGTGCATATCAGTAAGAGATATTATATTGCATATAAGCTATTGCAGAGTGTTTCTATTTTTCTTACCTAATAAATAATAATATATCATCTGTGACGTGGCTTCTGTTCTTTGGCGGGGAACAAAACACTGGCAGGGTGCCAACACCAAGGTTCCTGTATAATGTACCCCTAGGCTGAGCTAGGAACCTTGGAATAAGTAATCTGTGGGTAATTATTATCCTAAGAATTATTTATTTGCACCCTATAGGACTGCTTTGCCAATAAACATGATTTAAAAAAAAATAAACAAACTTGAAAATGTAAAAAAAAACAAACAAACAAAAAGATATTTCGACCTGCTACTTGAATTCCCTGATTCCTCCTGGCAGATCTGAATCTTCCTTATAAATATATTTGCTAATCTCACCTTCAGTAACTCGTTGGTCGGCTGCTGACTCTTCTCCTCTATCTCGGAGATCAGCTGCTTCAGGGCGAAACTTTGTTGTTCTACCTGGGTCACATTTTCCGTGATTCTCTGGAGAATCTTCTTCTCTTCCTCCTCCAGTCTCGAGAAAAGGATCTTCTTCTCCTTATTCAGAAACTGTTGTAACTCTTCAAACTCGGACTCAACTATCTGTCTTTTCCTCTCTGTCTCAGTCTGGATTAAACAAGGAGAGATAATTCTCAGTAACACTAGAGTGATTTTGTTGCAGTGGCTCCATTACCCTTCTCTCAGTGGTGGCTCTGGTACACCACTTCCTCCTTTAACAGTGGTGACTCCGGCAAAGCCTTCCTCCTCTCATCACCAACTCTTTTCCCAGCCTTCCCTCTCTTAACATACCCAGAAGCATATCCCGCTTTCACAATCTACTCCATCCCCTGCCCAGCAACTCCCTCTGCCTCTCTCCCCATGTGCAATGTACCCATCCCAGTACCACTGTTGTCCCCATATTGTTTCTAAGTGAGCAGAAGAGGGGTCTCTGTCCTTTCCTGTTCTTACCCCTTACCACAAGCAGCTTCCATTTCTCTCTTCCCCATCATCTACTCCCTGCATCTCCCCATTCTCTCCCTTCCTCAGTATTCATTAGCATCTCATTCTTCTCGTACTTCTTCTAGTATCTAGCCCCAGCTTCCTTCTCGTTTCTACCCCACAATCTTGCCCTGCCCTTTTGAACATCTTGTTGATTGGCGGTTCTCCACTAATCTACCTTCCCTTCAATGACAGCACTGCAAGCACTTTCAAAATAAGTGGTCACGGTTGGGGGGGAAGGGGTGGAGGGAGGGAGAGGATGAAGGGTTGTTGATGGAAGGGGATGAAGAGGTGTTGATTCTTTAAGACTTAGGGACCCTTTTATTAAGGTGCGCCAAAAAATGGCCTGCACTGGTGTAGGCGCGTGTTTTCGGCATGATCAGATCCATTTTTCAGCAAGCATGTAAAAAATGAAATTACCGCCCGGGCCACATGGTAGCCAGGCAGCAGCTTCAAATTGATGTGCGTTGGGTGCACATAGGCACCAACACAGCTTAGCAAAAGGGCCCCTTAGTTTTCTGGTTACTGCTGTTAAATTTGACTCTATTTTCAATAAAGCTTTGAAAAACTAATAAAAACAACAAAAAACAAAGTAAGTGGTCACAGACCAGCACATCCTGATGTTATCACACAATGCCTGTGATTTGAATGTAGTTGCAGTGCTGCCACTAAAGAGAAGGTGGAGTGGTAGGAAGCTGTGGTTACGGGACCCTCACTTCACCCACTGGCTGTACACGATCTCCAGCTGACATTGCTTGAAGATCTCTGTCAGCCACATTGCTTCAGCCTGAAGTTCTACCTTTCTAGTCTTGCTGGTATAAAGCTCAAACTGCAAGATTTACAACACCCACCTCCTCATTGATCAGGCAGTGAAAATTGCTTTTCAACTATTATATCATCTTTAACTAACACCTTTAAGTGTCTTTTAAATGTTTTTTACACAAATGTATATAAAATACGGTTATCGTCCACCTGATAATACTTCAAAAAATTTCTCTTGCCTGTTATTAATTAGATTCACTTGAGAGCTTAATTAAAATCGCAGTTGCTCTCCACACTCAGCTCTCACAACCTTCCTTCAATGACCAACTCAGAATCTTTAAAAGACCTCTGCTGTTGCTCTTCTCTTCCTCCACTCTCACTTCTCACCTCCCCATTCAGTCCTGGTTCTGTTCCACACCAAGCTCCACCTTCTTTATGGGCCCTGTGTGGACCTGTGACCCCATGAACATGCTTTCACCCATGCACACACTTCTGAGTTTGTCAGGGCTCCTGCTTTGGGCCCACTGGTGCTCAAGTTGGTTTCCCAGACTCACTCCAACATGGCCAGACAGCTGCCACACTTTGGAGCCCAGCAGGGCCCTAAATCGGGGCAATATTTTCCCCAGTGGGTCTAGAACGTACTACTTTCTCTTTTGTAGGCTCCTGCCTACTTCTCGCTCTGCTTCCCCACACCAGAGACCCTTTCAGGTATGTTACTGCTCCAATTCCTGCCCCCTAACAGGCCCCAGTACAACACAGCCCTGCAGATATCCTTCCTGGCACCACAACAGCCCCAGAGACCCCCACTCTACACTGCTGGACTGGATCAAGCTGAGGGTTACCATTTTTTGTCCTTAAAAAAAAGAGGATACTTGCCCCGCCCATGCCCCGCCCCTTCCACACCCTCTCCCTACCCCTTGTCACACCTCGCCCCACCCCTTGTCACACCTCACCCCACCCCCCTGTCACCCCCTCACCTCACCTCCCCTCCCCCCGGCCCCCTCACCACCTCTCCCCTTACTCACTATCTTCCCTGGTGGTCTAGTGACTTCTTCGGGGCAAGAAAGAGCCCCCTCTTTCCTGCCTGGAGCGCTGCTCTGCATACTGTATGCTGCCTGTGACGGTCTCGGCGAGATTCAAAATGGCCACCAAGAATTGAAGCGGCCTCGCAAGACTTCAATTCTCGGTGGCCATTTTGAATCTCGCCGAGACCGTCACAGGCAGCATACAGGATGCAGAGCAGCGCGCCGGGCAGAAAAGAGGGAGCTGTTTCCTGCACCAAAGTCACTAGAACACCAGGGAAGATCGTGAGTAAGGGGAGGGGAGGTCCGCTGCCCGCCCACACGTCAGCCCGCCCATTTATCCAGAAATCCGGACAAATGGGCAGGCTGGCCAAAACCCGTCCGGACGCCCGGACATGTCCTCAAAAAGAGGACATGTCCGGGTAAATCCGGATGTATGGTAACCCTAATCAAGCTTGAGCCCAGTGCTCCTTTCCCATTTTGAAGCCCATACCACTCTACCCCTCTGCAAGAAATAGTGTTCCACATACAGATTCAGAACCTGCCTGTTTTTAGCCAATAGTTCCCATACTATAAGTAATGAGGCAGAATGAATTTTATTATTCTCTTATTCAGGTGATTCAGGGGATTATTGTAGTGAGAGAAACAAAAACCCTGCAGAAACCGGCTCAGAAGGAGACAGACACCCACCTTAAGCTCTTCAGCTTTCTTCTCTTCAGTAGATTTAAACTTCAGAAGATCTTCCAGATCCTCTCTCAGAGGCTCCAGGTGCATTTTAAGTTTTTCCTGTGAACATTAAACATCATTGATTAGCATGTCCAGGTGTGCGGATGTTATAATGCCGTTGTATCGCTCCATGGTGCGACCGCACCTGGAGTATTGTGTTCAGTACTGGTCTCCGTATCTCAAAAAAGATATAGTAGAATTGGAAAAGGTACAGAGAAGGGCGACGAAAATGATAGTGGGGATGGGACGACTTTCCTACGAAGAGAGGCTGAGAAGGCTAGGGCTTTTCAGCTTGGAGAAGAGACGGCTGAGGGGAGATATGATAGAAGTGTATAAAATAATGAGTGGAATGGATCGGGTGGATGTGAAGCGACTGTTCACGCTATCCAAAAATACTAGGACTAGAGGGCATGAGTTGAAGCTACAGTGTGGTAAATTTAAAACGAATCGGAGAAAATTTTTCTTCACCCAACGTGTAATTAGACTCTGGAATTCGTTGCCGGAGAACGTGGTACGGGCGGTTAGCTTGACGGAGTTTAAAAAGGGGTTAGATAGATTCCTAAAGGACAAGTCCATAGACCGCTATTAAATGGACTTGGAAAAATTCCGCATTTTTAGGTATAACTTGTCTGGAATGTTTTTACGTTTGGGGAGCGTGCCAGGTGCCCTTGACCTGGATTGGCCACTGTCGGTGACAGGATGCTGGGCTAGATGGACCTTTGGTCTTTCCCAGTATGGCACTACTTATGTACTTATGTACTTATGATTATTTTTATAACCACAATTTCAGACTTGACTGTAAATGCGAGATGTCCCTTCCAATTTAGATTGTTTCTTTGAAATAACTGAAGTCCTGCCTGGTTAAATCGTGCTGAACTGGCCATGAGCCAATATTAAACAGCATGCAACCGAACAGTACCACTGAATATTGGCAAAAGTTCTGTCCAGGCAGTGGAGGGAGGGGTGATTCGGGGGCAGAGTCAGGGTGGAACTGAGAGATATGCAGGCACCAGTAATATTCAGTTCCAGTGCCCCATATCTAACCAGGTAAACTGAACCATGAACAAGGTGTCCTAATCAGAGATTTAGACTCTCTCAAGAGTAAAGAAATAATTAAGGGTGGAAAGGTGAGAGCATAATTAGGCAGGACTAGGTGGGAAACGAGATTAAGAAAAGGGTGTGGGTAAAATTCAAATAGAGGCCCAGATGCACAAAACTAACAACCCTTTAACCACCCTTTATCGAAGAAATTGCCAACCGTTTCATGTACTAAAGCCCATTTTTCGAGGACCGTAGCAGCTAACGAAAATGGAATGCAGATGAGCAATTAGTGTAGAAACCCTTTTGAAATGACATGCACTAACGTTTTCCGATTGGTTTAACGAAGGAAAACGCCGAGAAATCTAACGAGAGGTCTGTACCTCTCGTTAGGGCTCTCCGGCTAAAAACTCTAATGTAGAACGATGTCCAGCGATTTCTATTCTCTCCCCTGCCCTCCTCTCCATCCATCCATCCATCCATGTCCAGCAACTCTCCATTCTCCCCTGCCTTCTCCTCCATCCATCTCCAGCAAATTTCCTCTCTCCCCTGTCCCCTCCATCAATCCCTGTTGTCCAGCAATTCTCCTCTCTTCCCTGCCCATCCTGTTTTTTTCTATCCCTTTCCCCATTCTATCCAGCGTCTCCCCCCCTCTCTCCCCCTTCGCAGCATCTCCCATCTCTCTCTCTCTCTTTCTCTCTCCTACTGGATGCAGCAGCTCACAGGTTTGCTTGCTGTGTTTTCAGTGAACGGCGACGGCTGCGCGGGGGAGTGGAAACAGAGATTTACCAAATGGCTTCCTTCCTTACATTGGACTAGATAGGCCGGCCCACTTCCACTCCACTCTCTAGTACCGAAGTTGCAGCGGCGAACGGGTGGGTGGCGGTAGTAAAAGCAGCAAGCAGGCAGGCTCGACTCCGTCCTTCGCTTCCCTGCCCTCTCTGCGTCCCGCCTTCCTCTAATGTCATTTCCTTTTGGGCAGACGGGACGCTAAGAGGGCAGGGAAGCGAAGGACGGAGTCGAGCCTGCCTGCTTGCTGCTTTTACTACTGGCGCCCCGCCCGCCATTTCGCCACTGCGACTTCGGGTAAGAAGACTAAGTCGATGTTTCTCGCCCCCCCCCCCCCCCCCCCCCCCAGTCTACGCCCATGCCCCTCATTTAACCTCAAGGAGAAAAGAGTTTTCAGTTTTGGCAGTTTAGGACATCACAAGAACAAAATATAAGAAAACCACTGGACTGCATTAGGGGCTATTAACCCATTTAGTTATGTTTAAACAAAAGAGATCTGCATCAAACAAAATATTTATTTTTATTTGGAGTTATAAAACCACTTGCCCCTGAAACATGTTCCAAAACAGAATAATCCATTTGTGTATCTAAAAGGCAAACTTCTACAAAACAGATGAAAATGTGATTTCATGTGCCTCAATGAAAGGAGAGTTTAATTCTACTTCCATTTAATTTCAATATATTCCATCATCTTTATAAACACCAGGCTTCCCAAGGCAGATTACAACCAGTTAAGATGAACCGATCAGGAAACAGAATATTCTCATTGAAATCTGGCCATCTGAATTGTATAGAAGCACAGTGAAGAAAACTGAGCACAAACTACAGAATTTATAATTGCTGTTTCTACTAGCTACAATCATTTTTGAAGTTGTTTTAGTGATATTCAATTACGTCTTTTCTCCTCCACCTCATAAGGCACTGCCTATCCGACAAAAACAGTGTTAGACTTGTTACAGATGGACCGACAATAAAGAATGACAACGTGGATGCAGAAGCTCACAGGTTTGCTTGCTGTGTTTTGAGTGAACGGCAATGACGGCTGCGCGGGGGAGTGGAAACAGAGATTCATCAAATGTCTTCCTTACTTACAGTGGACTACATAGGCTCACTTCCACTCCAGTCTATTACACCTCCTTGAAGATTTGCCATGGAAAGAGGGGAATACAGAATCGCAGCGCTGGGTTATGGCTGGTGATTGCTGCATACTGTAAGCAGCAGCGGCCGTCAAAACAAAGACGCGCTCCAGTCTTAAGGTCGTACTTGGATCCGGAAGATCCCGGGGATCCCGTAGATCTGGCTTTTACACCGTCCCCACATTGAAACTGAGTTTGCTTGGGATAATGTGAGATAAAATGTAAAAAAAAAAAAAAACCCAAACCCTTTATCCTACACCTTTTAAGGCACTGCCTATCCAGCTGGATGGTGATGGCACAACTGAAAACAAGTTTGGTCGCGCGAAGACTAACTCAAAATAACCTGTTGCTTAGCTGGGCCCTAGTATTAACATTTTGAAAATGCGATCATACCTTGCCTCTGTGGTTATGGTCCACTAATTTGTTCAACGATCAACTGGCTATCTTGAAAGGATTATATAAGCTTTGGATGCATGACTAGGGACACAAACATGGGAAAGAAAGCCAGCAGATCAATGTCACAACAAAAAGATTTTATTGAAGATACCGTGTATGAACAAATCGCCCGACACAGGCTGTGTTTCGCCCACCTAGGGCTGCGTCAGGGGCTAATTTGAAACCTTCGAAAAGGGGCAAATATGGTGCATAAAAGTCAGCTTCAATAATGGTGTGTCCATTTGTGTATGCTAGAGACCACAGCATTCCCGTTTTAGCTGGTTTTTTCTTGACTTTTATGCACCATATTTGCCCCTTTACGAAGGTTTCAAATTAGCCCCTGACGCAGCCCTAGGTGGGCGAAACACGGCCTGTGTCGGGCGATTTGTTCATACACGGTATCTTCAATAAAATCTTTTTGTTGTGACATTGATCTGCTGGCTTTCTTTCCCATATTGGATTTTGCAGATCGTTTGCCTTGTTGTTTTTTAGGGACACAAACATACACTTATTTATTCAATATCATAATTCCTCCTGTACAGCCACATAACAACCTTTTAGGGTGGATAGTGTTCACAATTATCGAACAGATAGAGATAAGAGATTTCTGTTTTGGCACAGTAGAAGTCATGACACGAACAAAACATAAGAAAACCTATGGATTGTTTAAGCACAAGAGATCTGCATGAAATCAAATATTTATTTTTCTTTTGAGTTATAAAACCACTTGTCCCCGAAACATGCCTAAAAATAGAATAATCCATTTGTATATCTAAAAATGTCAACATCTACATGACAGATGAGATGAAGATGTGATTCCATGTGCCCCAATTAAAGGAGAGCTTTTTATTCCATTTTTATAACACCAGGCTTCCCAAGGCAGATTCCAACAACAGTTAAGATGACCCAATCAGGAAACAGGATCTCAATGAAATTTGGCCATCTGTATCCAACTGGATTAGGATTAGACTTTAGACAGATGGAGCCTGCATAACCAGTCCGTTATTCTAATAATCTTTTGCTAGTGTTGTCAATTGCTATTGTTTTGGTGAACTAAAACGGCGGCATGCTCAGTCTATTGCAGGCAAGCTCCGCCTACTGCCTTTAGTGGTCTACATAGGAACAACCCGTGTCCTGTTTTATTCAACCTCTGAGAAAACAGATCCTGCTAAGTCACGCCCCCTGTGATGTGACGTTACCTTCCTGTGGAGAGGAACAGTCAAATTTACGGCTGCAAGGGGGCTCACCCCTTTTAAGGTGGACGAGATTGTGCGCAAATAGGAGGGTCCGGGAGAATAATCAATAATCTCCAGCGTTAAATACCATCAACAGAGAAAACAAAAAAAATTTCGGAGGATAGATGTAAAATGTCCATATCTAAACGACTGGCAAAAAAAAAATGAACTTTTAAAAGTTTTCTGATCAAATCCGGGAACATCCCGAGGATCCCGCTGTATCTGTTTTTTACCTTTTGCCCCAGTGATGTCTTCTCTCCCCCTTCCCTCCCCTCCTCCTGCCCTCCCCTCCTCTCCCCTCCATGTCGTGATCTCTTCTCTCCCCCTGCCTTCCCCCCTCCTCTCCAGCGATCCCTCCTCTCCCCTTGCCCTCCCCTCCCCTCCATGTCCTGCGATTTTCCCTGCCCTCCCTCAGCTCCCCGACAGCCCTCCTCTCCGTTCCTTCCCCTCCTCCCCCGGTGTGTTTAACCGTTTTATTTTCAGTGGCAGCGACGGCAGTGAAGAAGAAAGCACTGCGGGCTCACCTCCAGCTTCTCCCTACCCTCACACAGTGTCCCGCCTTCTGCGATGATGCATTTCCTATTTCTGCAAGGGTGGGAAACTGTGTGAGGGTAGGGAGAAGCTGCAGGTGAGCCCGCAGTGCTTTCTTCTTCACTGCCACTGAAAGTAAAAGGGTTAAACTTGCGCCGGGGTGGGAGGAACAGAGAGAGGAGGGTTGTCGATCGGGGAGCTGAGGGAGGGAAGGAGCGGAGGGACCATCCGAGAGCTGCATGGTTGCTGCACCAGGCAGCCCTGCGTTTGGGGGGGGGGGGCAACAGCCAGGGGAAGGTCATGGTTGGGCTGCGGAGGCTTAGCCTCTCCAAGCCTCTTATATGGGGCGCCTATGATTGACCCCTGAATGTATATGGAAGATGCCCAAATAGACAGCAGCCAGGGTTCAAGTTTTGATGATTGATCTTACTACTCATATGCTTCAAAACACTGCTAATTCAACTCCTATTTTCAGTAATTTCATTAAATACACACACCTTGTATTCCTGCACAGCATCCTCTATGGGGATCACGGTGTGAGATCTGTGATCCTGGGATTTCTCACACCCCACACAGATTGCTCTCTGATCCTCTTGACAAAACAGCCTCAGTTTCTCTTCGTGCTTCTCACACAGATTCTCCTCTTTTCGTCTCAGTAAATTCTGATAGAGATCTTTCACCAGTTCTGTCATATTTGCCAGCGGCTTGTTTGGTCTGAGGTTCCTTTGCCTGGATCTTTCTCTGCACTGGGGACAGGGGAAGTTTGTGTCACTCTCCTCCCAGGTCTGAGTGATACAGGAGCGGCAGAAGTTGTGTCCACAGTCTATGGTCACTGGATCTGTAAAATAATCCAGACAGATAGAACAAGAAGCTTCATGTCGCAGACTCTCAGCAGGGTTTGCAGCAGCCATGATTCTTACAGGAAATGAGAGCAGGAATTCAGTTTCTGTTTCACATCTTAAGTAGAGAAGTAAGGGAGTAAGTAAGGGAGTGTCAGTGTGAACAGGATCTTTATCAGGGACTTTGTGTAATTTGAAGACATCAGGGCTATGTGCCCCTCCTTCCTGTCTCCTAGTCCCTCCCTTTTTTCCCCCAGCTACAGGGATCCTTTGGTAGGATTATAATACCAAACACTGTCGGAAAAAGCAGGTGATGTGTTAAAATTTTAGCAAGTCTTAACCCTCTATCACAATGAAGAAAGACTAAGGAGGCTAGGGCTATACAGCTTGGAGAAGAGACGGCTGAGGGGAGACATGATAGAGGTATATAAAATAATGAGTGGAGTGGAACAGGTGGATGTGAAGCGTCTGTTCACGCTTTCCAAAAATACTAGGACTAGGGGGCATGCGATGAAACTACAGTGTAGTAAATTTAAAACAAATCGGAGAAAATTTTTCTTCACCCAACGTGTAATTAAACTCTGGAATTCGTTGCCGGAGAAAGTGGTGAAGGCGGTTAGCTTAGCAGAGTTTAAAAAGGGGTTGGACGGTTTCCTAAAGGACAAGTCCATAAACCGCTACTAAACGGACTTGGAAAACTCCAAATTTCCAGGAATAACATGTATAGAATGTTTGTACGTTTGGGAAGCTTGCCAGGTGCCCTTGGCCTGGATTGGCCGCTGTCGTGGACAGGATGCTGGGCTCCATGGACCCTTGGTCTTTTCCCAGTATGGCATTACTTATGTACTTATGTACAGTAAACATGCTTGGAATAAACTTCCTGAGCCCTTACGCCAAGCCCCCTCCCTACCCATCTTCAAATCCTTGTTCAAAGCCCACCTCTTCAATGTTGCTTTCGGCACATAACCTTTATACCTTTCAGGAAATCTAGACTGCCCCAATTTGACTGTCCTTATTTGACTGACTGTACATTTGTCCTTTAGATTGTAAGCTCCTTTGAGCAGGGACTGTCCTTCTATGTTAAATTGTACAGCGCTGCATAACCCTAGTAGCGCTTTAGAAATGTCAAGTAGTAGTAGTGCAGGATGTCAGACTCACAGAAACAGAAGCCTGCATGGCCGCATTGGTGATCTGCAAGGGCAGGCTTCTACATGGAATGTTGCTAGTGGAGGAGTAGCCTAGTGGTTAGTGCAGTGGAACATGGAATGTTGCTATTACTTGAGATTCTTCATGGAATGTTGCTACTATTGGAGATTCTGTTGTTACTATTTGAGATTCTGGAATGTTGCTATTATTTGAGATTCTACATGGAATGTTGCTACTATTGGAGATTCTGTTGCTACTATTTGAGATTCTACATGGAATGTTGCTATTCCACTAGCAACATTCCATATTTAGATTGTGAGCTCTTTGAGCAGGGACTGTCTTTTTCATGTATGGTGTACAGAGCTGCGTAACCCTAGTAGCGCTTTAGAAATGTCAAGTAGTAGTAGTAGAGTTGCCAACCAGCAGTCATTTGGCTGGGCTGGGTAGTCAATGCTGGTGCCAGCTTTCTGCCAACTTCTGTCATCCACCTTCAGCCACTGCCGATGCTACCAAACTTCTGCAGTCATAGCAGCATTTACTACCACCACGACTTGTTGCTTCTTCTATTCCTCACCCCCCTCGGGAGGGTAGGAAGAGAGGATGAGGGACTGGAGCACAGAGGGAGTAGAATGAAAAGAGGGTGAAGATGGAGTGGAACAAATTGCCTGGAACTCTCAGGGCTATTTAAGAAACTGCTGAAACAGCTCTTGTTGGGCAGTCAATGGACACAATGTTGTGATCCGGTTATTTGTCAGGTCCTAATTGAGCTTGTGTTGTTGTATTAGATGTTTTTTGTAACTTTTTATTATGTATGTTTGATGTGTGTACCGCTCTGGATGAGTGCGCTATATAAATGGTAATAAATGAAATGCTGGACATGATGGGGCCATGGGAGGTGATATTGAACTTGGGAGGGGGAATGGGGTCATAGATGGAGAGATCCTGGACTTTGGAGGTTGGAGAAGCATGCTGGACATGATGGGGCTGTGAAAAGGACACAGATGATGAGCTGTTGGACTTGAGAGGAAGGGGAGATGTTGGAGGGGGTCTGCTGAGCATAGTAAGGCTATGGGATGGAGAATAGGGACACACCTGGCAAAGAAGGACTAGGGTCATAGATGGGAGATGCTGGACATGATAGGGTTGGAGGGAGGAAATAAAGATTGGAAGAGAGGAATATGGCCAATGGACAGATGACTCCGGGAAAAATAGTTAAGAAAACACAAAAGAAAAGAGAAACCAGAACCTGGATACAAGACAGTTAGAGAAATAAAGTGATCAGACAACAAAGGAAGAAACAAGGAGGTTAATATTCAGCTGACGTCTCTCAGCGTTTTGCTGACTGGTGCTGGTGGTTTGCCCAGAAATTCAATGCTGAGCCCTGTATTTTTGGATTTAACACCTTGGGAGAGCTAAGACCAGATTCTAATGCACTTCTTCACCCAACGTGTAATTAAATTCTGGAATTCGTTGCCGGAGAAAGTGGTGAAGGCGGTTAGCTTGGCAGAGTTTAAAAAGGGGTTGGACGGTTTACTAAAGGACAAGTCCATAAACCGCTACTAAATGGACTTGGGAAAAATCCACAATTCCAGGAATAACATGTATAGAATGTTTGTACGTTTGGGAAGCTCACCAGGTGCCCTTGGCCTGGATTGGCCGCTGTCATGGACAGGATGCTGGGCTCGATGGACCCTTGGTCTTTTCCCAGTGTGGCATTACTTATGTACTTATGTACTTATTATAGGGCCTCTAATACAGGGTCATAGGAATATCCATACTGGGTAACAGCAATGGTCCCTCTAGCCCAGTATCCTGCTTCCAGCAGTGGCCAATCCAAGTCACAAGTACCTGGCAGAATCCAAAAGAGTAACAACATTTCATGCTACCAATCCCAGGGCAAAGAGTGGCTTCCCCATGTCTGTCTCAATAGCAGACTATGGACTTTTCCTCCAGGAACTTGTACAAACCTTTTTTAAACCCAGATACGCTAACCGCTGTTACTACATCCTCTGGCAAAGAGTTCATGAGTTTAACTATTCATTGAATAAAAAAATATTTCTTCTTCTTCGTATTAAAAGTATTTCCATGTAATTTCATTGAGTGTCCCCTAGTCTTTGCAAAAGCCCAAGGGGATGGTACAGTTTAGGGAGTGAAGAACTTTTGTACACCAAAGAGGAGCGGAACTTGGGTGTGATCATATGTGATTATCTTAAGGTGGCCAAAGAGAGAGAACAAAAGAGTAAAAGCTCCTGAGTTGCAATGGCAGCGTTGAGCAATCTACTATACCGACTTCTTTCTTCCTTCTTACTATATTCTTTCGTCTTCTCTGTTCTATTCATTGTGGCATTCCTTTTCTGTTAGTTTATATGATTTTAATTTGTTTATTGTAATGCTTTGTTTTTTGACGAAGAAAAGCGGTATAATCATTTTTAATGAAACCATAAACCATAAGGATGTTTTGGTGCTGAGCGAGAGGAATGGCCAGAAGAAAAATGGAGGTGATGATGCCTCTGTCTAAGACTCTGGTGAGACCTCATTTACTTTTGCTAAGTGGCGGGAAGCCCACTGCGGGCTACCACTGGGCTACCACAGCAGTAAAAGGACCCCTGAATGACCAAAGATGAATAACTGTGAAATTCTCAAATTTAGATATAATTCTGGGAAGAAATAATTCAAGTGAAACTTCTTTAGATGTTAAAATATTAATTGTAGATTATGAATAAATTATGTTAAAATGCATGTTCAAGCACTATCAATAATGATGTTAAATAATTAAAACACACTTAAAATTGCACAGCTGTGCCTTTTAAAATTAATTCCAGTAAAATGCTCATAAAGGTACAATATTTTTCTTCTATTACAGACCATTAATGAAAACCAGCTTTCTCTGTCTCAGCAGCTAGATCAAAAACTACTGAACGTCTACCTCAGTGCGATCAGATAAGTACAAGCAAGATCTCTACTTCCGTTTAACTTTCTGCTTTGCATATGTTTCTTTTCCCTTTTCCTGTGGAAGGTGATGGAGAAGCAGAAAAGCAAATGGAAAACAACTTACTCTTAATATTCCTTTTCTCACTGTTTCGGTATTTCTGACAGACTATAGGCCCCTTTTACTAAGCGGTGGTAAGCCCAATATGCTAAACAGGAAGTACAGCTGGGCTACCGCAGCAGCCCGGCGTAGTTCCCATCCCTAGCACGCAATCATATCCAACGCTACAAAAAATATTTATTTTTGTAGCACTGGAGTGTATCTGGCAGTAATCGGGTAGTGTCAACTCAATGGGTGGCGGTAAGGGCTCCGCCCCGAAATGGCCATGCAGCAAGCGATTCGGACCTTGTATTTTCTTCTTCAAGTTCAAGTGTGGGTGAATGAACTGCTTTCCTCCCCCTTTTTTAATATGTTATGGTACCAGACAGGGTTGCCTGCTCTCACCACTTTTGTTTGTCCTTACTCTGGATCAGTGGTGTACTGGAGCCGGCTCGCTCCAGCTCGCAAGAGCCGCTTGTTAAATTTTGACAGCTCTTGCGAGCCGGTTGTTCTTGGGGGGCGAGCCGGCTCTATTACAGGAGGTAAGCATGGCAGGAGGGTGCCATCACAGGCCATGCTTACCTCCCCTCCCGCTCCTAAACATGTCTAGCAATGTCAAGTTCGCCCCCACCCTCCCCTCCCGCTCCCATCCGTTTTTTAGTATTACCTCCGTCGAAGCGCCGCATTATTTAAAGCCCTGCTGCCCATCTCCAGCCTTCCCCTGCTTGCTTCTGATGAGTTTATGCCCTTAGTCCCGCCTTCTGACGTCATTTCCTTTTTCCGCGAAGGCGGGACTGAGGGAACGAACATCATCAGAAGTAAGCAGGGGAAGGCTGGAGACGGGCAGCAGGGCTTTAAATAATGTGGCGCTTCGACGGAGGTAATACAAAAAGACAGATGGGAGCGGGAGGGGAGGGGAGGGTGGGGGCGAAGGAGAATCGCTAGACATGGATGGGAGCGGGAGGCAGGGGCGTAGCCAGACAACAGATTTTGGGTGGGCCTGGGCAAGAAGTGGGTGGGCACCAAGTGTTCTTACCCCCCCCCCCCCCCCCCCCGCCCACCAGCACGAAAAAAATATCTCAGCTGGCAAGAAAACGCTTCTTTCCACCTTGGCAGTCTGCAGCAGGCATAGGCTGAAAACTGAGCATATGCAGATGCCAGTATCATGGAGAGTAGCGTTTTCGTTACCATCAGGGGGAAGCCTTCAGCTGGCGGAGCTTGGGATCCCCACCAGCTACTGCTAAACATGTGCTACTGATGGGTGGGCCTGAGCCCTAAATGGCTGGGCCCCGGCCCACCCAGGCCCACCTGTGGCTACGCCACTGGCGGGAGGGCAGGGGAGGGAGGAGAATCGCTGGGTATGGATGGGTAGAGGGAAGCAGGGGAGAGAATTGCTGGGCATGGATGGGTAGAGGGGGGGCAGGGGAGAGAATTGCTGGGCATGGATGGGTAGAGGGGGGGGCAGGGGAGAGAATTGCTGGGCATGGATGGGTAGAGGGGGGCAGGGAAGAGAATTGCTGGGCATGGATGGGTAGAGGGGGGTAGGGGAGAGAATTGCTGGGCATGGATGGGTGGAGGGGGCAGGGGAGAGAATTGCTGGGCATGGATGGGTAGAGGGAAGCAGGGGAGAGAATTGCTGAGCATGGGTGGGTAGAGAGGGGCAGAGGAGAGAGGAGAGTTTCAGGACATGGATGGAGGGGAGGGCAAGAAAAATTCTGGACATGGATGGAGGGGAGGGAAAGGAGAGAGAAGAAATGCTGGACTGGACATGGAGGGAAGATAGAGGAAGGAGATTAGATGAGGGAAAAGGAAGTGAGGAGAGAAACTGCACATGGATGGAGAAAATAGACAGAAGCTGGATCCACTGTACAGTCAAGTCTGCGGAGGACCAGAAATGAAGAAGAAAGGAGGAAAGAAAAGAAATAAATGGAAAGGAAGCCCTGGAAACGGAGTCAAGGGAACAGACAGAGAGCAGCAGAATCAGATACTGGGCCAGCATCATAGGCGGTCGGTGGCCCAACTGTTTGGGGTGGCTAAAGGGGGGCGGGGTTAGGGGTGGGGCCGGGGCAGAGCTTACCTCCATAATAGTCTGACAACACACAGAAAAAAAAATAAGTAAAAATAAAATAGTCACAGTTAATACCTTTTATTAAATTTAGATATTAGATATGTATCATATGTCAAAGAATAAAGTGGTTGCTCAAAGCATATTCTAACCACAATCGCTCAACTGCAAAACACTATGCACAACTTTGTGCAAAAACACACTCAGAACCTTACTGTACCATAAATATTACACTGGGCAGAACCTAATACACCAATATACCACCCATATGGAAAATGCAGATCGTCAACAATATGAAACAAGGGATCATAATATTACAATTCTCATGTAGAGCCACAAAACACCCTTTTAGGGTGGATAGTGTTCACAATGAGCTCCTTTTATGAATGACCATTAACCATATGTAGATCCTTCAAGAGGTAGTGTGTCGTGATTTACGCTGTACACCCTTTCTGATGTTTTGGTGCCACCTCAGTAAGCCCAACACACAATCTCTCCACTTCAAAACACTATACACCTGCTGTCACGCTCCTCCCCAGCCTCCTGCAGCCTACCTGTGGCTTTTCCGCCAGCAGATTAGCAACATGTCCGCTCCCGCAGCTGGAGACAGGAATTGGATCGTCCGGGGCTCAGATCTCTCCAGGCGCAGGTGGAAGAAGCCCCGTAACCCGCTTTACCGTCAGGTCCCGAAGGTTTTGGGGTGAGGGCAGCCTTAGTTAGGCTGAAGCTCAGCAGTTGCAGGTGTGGGGTGGGGGGGGCGGGGTCCTGCAGCTCCTTCTCTTTCTCCCTGAGGATTACAGACTGGAATCACTCCCTTCCCCCCCCCCCCCCCCCCCCCCCCCCCCCCCCCCCCCCCCCCCCCCAGAGTAGTTTGGGGCAAATGACGAGGCTCATCTCCCTCCGACAGACCTGAAAAATAAAAAAAGCTTACAGGACTCTGGGCCGGAACATGGACGGGAAAATCATAGTTTCTTACCTGTAACGGTAGTTTTCCGTGGACAAAGGATCTTCTAGCCACACCTTCTGAATATTCGTCACGGTGACGTGCGAGACCCGGAATCCAATAGGAATGCTTTAAAAGTAAAACACATTAGCATTAGCGCATTCCCGCCCAGACCGGTACTATAAATACCTTTGACAGCTCAGAATAGTCAGTTCATTAAAATAGCTACGACAACCAGGGAGGGTAGGGAGGGATTGTGTGGCTAGAAGATCCTTTGTCCACGGAAAACTACCGTTACAGGTAAGAAACTATGATTTTTCCATGGACAGGATCTTCTAGCCACACCTTCTGAAGACTCCCAAGCATACACAGGTAACGTCACATAATACATGATAATATGAAGCACCCACAAGCCTGATTTCATAACATGTTACCTGTGATAGGAGGAGGAGGAAGGTTGTCGCTTAAAGCAGTAAACGCTGCCATATGAACTTTAACTGAAGATACGGCCATGCCTGATGCAGACAAATGAAGAAAATACTCCAATAATACCGAAATAGGACAAGAAATGGGATTCACAGGATGTGATGTACACCAACATTGAAATCTTTTCCATTTAGCTGCATAAACCAATCTAGTTGAGTGCTTTCTGGAAGATAATAATACATCCAAAACTGGTTGAGAAAACAAGGAAGAATCTAATGGATTACTTGAATAAACCAAGCCGTGAGAGGAAGTTTGTTGAGATTTGGATGCAGTAGTTGACCATTGTTTTGAGATATGAGATCTGGAATGAGAGGAAGGAAAAAAGGCTGGAACAGAGCTAGTTGTGTAAGCACCGGAAACCAGGTTTGTCTCGGCCAATAAGGTGTTACTAATATTACAGCCGCTCTGTCCTGAATGATTTTCTGCAAAACTCTTGGAATTAGAGGAATTGGAGGAAAAGCGTAAAACAGATAATTTGTCCAAGGAAGGGCAAACGCATCTGCCGCTATCCTTTGAGTTGAAGGCCACCTTGAACAGTATTTCTGACATTTGTTGTTCTGTGGGGATGCGAATAAATCTATCTGAGGCCAACCCCATCTTTGAAAAAGAGCGTGAGTAACTGTGATCTTGAGAGACCATTCGTGAGGTTGAAGCTGTCTGCTCAAGACATCTACAATGTGATTTTGTCGACCTGGGAGATACACTGCTCGAATCACCGAATGTAGAGACAGAACTAGTGCCCAGAGTCCGACTGCTTCTCGACACAGACTTAGAGAACCCATACCTCCCTGTTTGTTGATGTAAAACATTGCCACTTGGTTGTCCACACAAACTTGAATCACCTGAGAATGAAGGAGATGTTGGAAAGCCTGAACAGCTAATCTGACTGCCCTCAATTCCAGAAGATTTATGGAAGAACAACTCTCTTGAATGGTCCACTGGCCTTGCGTTGAGAACTGATCTAAATGGGCTCCCCAACCAATCTTGGATGCATCCGTGGTAAGTATCTTGGTTGGACTTGGTAAATTGAATGGAGCTCCCACCAAGAGATGTTGTTGATGTGTCCACCACAACATCTGTAGTTTGATCCGATTTGATAGATATATCCTTAAAGAAAATGGGTGTCGAACAGGACTCCATCGTCTCTTTAAATACCACTGCAGGGGTCGCATATGTAGACGTGCAAGAGGTAGAACAGCGACCGTTGAAGCCATATGGCCTAGAAGTATTAGAATTTGGCGAGCAGAGATGATCTTTGCTGACAGAAAATGCTGCATTAATTGAATCAGAACTTGGGTCCGATTGAGTGGCAGCTTTGCTAACGCTTGATAGGAGACCAGATCTGCTCCTATAAACGTCAATCTCTGAGTGGGGGTCAAATGAGATTTTTTGTAATTTATCACTAAACCTAACTCTCCGAGAAGAAGCATGGTCTTCTGCAAATGAAGAAGATTTTGCTGATGAGAGTGTGCTACAATCAACCAATCGTCGAGATATGGGAAAAGTATTATACCCTGACGATGTAAATGTGCTACAGGAGCTATGACACACTTGGAGAATATTCTGGGAGCTGATGTTAGTCCAAAAGGCAGAACCTTGAATTGATAATGACGATCTTGGCACACAAA
Organism: Microcaecilia unicolor; assembly: GCF_901765095.1. NCBI lineage: Eukaryota > Metazoa > Chordata > Amphibia > Gymnophiona > Siphonopidae > Microcaecilia > Microcaecilia unicolor. Next base: position 13,073,326 of record NC_044034.1, read on the forward strand.
TCGAAGAAATCGTCTTGATGATTGATGAATAGGAATATGCAGGTATGCATCCTGCAGATCTATGGCTGAAAACCATACTCCTTGTTTTAGCAGAGGAAGAATTGTTTGTATAGATGACATTCGAAAACGTTGTTTGGGAAGAAATTTGTTGAGTTGTCTTAAATCCAGGATTGCTCTGTAACCCCCATCCTTTTTGGTTATTAGAAAAAATCGGGAATAAAACCCCTTGTTTATGTCGTGAGCAGGTACAATCTCTAAAGCATTGAGATTGAGGAGTCTGGAGACCTCCTGTTGCAAAAATGGGAGCTGCGATCTTGGAACATGAAGACGTGTAGGTGATCGAATAGGTGGGGGCTGTGAAAATCTGAGAACATATCCATGTTGAATGATGTCTAAAATCCATTTGTCTGTTGTTATAGACATCCAAGAGCTGAAAAAATGTTGAACTCTGCCCCCCACCGGAATCGGAGACAAGGACTGGTCAAAAAGACGGATTGAGTTTTTGCTGCTGGTTTGTTTGAGCAGGTCGTTGTGACCGCCGGTCTCTACCTGCTCTAGCCTGAAAATTGTAACGTTGAGGCTGAGATTTAAATGGAAAATTAGACCGCTGATGGCCAAAAGATTTTCGTTGTTGAAATCTATTCCTTGCATTAAAATATGGTAATCTTTTATAATTCAATTTTGGAGGCTGCTGCTTATCCTGCTCTAGAGTGTCCAAAGTTGTACAGTCTTCTTTAAGACCTTCAATAAGCTGTTTTACTCGATCTCCAAATAAAGAGTCACCCACACAAGGAGCATCAGCCACCTTTTCGTGAACATCTTCACCTAATGCAGATGCCCTTAACCATGAGAAACGCCTAGATGCAATTGCAGTTGCTGCGTTTCTAAGTGATGTATCAAAGTGGTCGTGTGTAGTACGAATCATTTGTTTAGAACTCTCTTCCAATTTGGTAAGAATCTGTTGAAAATTTTCAATCTCTTGGTGAGGAAATACTGCCTGTAATTTAGACAGATCATCCAAGATGGTATACAAATACTCCATTTGATGAAACATATGGATTGCTATACGAATTGAGAGCATTGAGGACTGAAAGTTTTTTCTTGCTAATAAGTCCATGAATTTTAAATCTTTAGTTGGTGGATGATTGGTAATATCTTTCTGCAACTTATGTCGTCGCATTGCCGATTTTACCACTAAAGATGCATGTTGGGTCATACCATGACCCAACATTTCCTGCACCCTATACTTATTTTCTAATGACCTTTGCGTAGATCTAATAGAATAAGGGGTGTTCCAAATTAATTTGTGATGTTCTTGAAGTACTGGAGGTATTGGTAATGCTACCAATTGCTTAGATAAATTCAAAAATTTCATGACTGAACGTTTGTCCACAGCAGTATCAGTCTGAGGAGAGACATTTATACTCAAAACTGTTACCAACTTTTGTAAAAATTTATGGTAAGACTCATCTTGTACAGATAAATTTTCTTCCTGATTTACAGGTGGAAAGTCAGAAGTAGAAGGTAATTCCTGGTCTAACTGATTCTGATTATCAACATGTAATGAGTGAGATAAAGAAGGTATTGGAGAATTTATACACGATTTATTTGAAGCACACTCTTGTACTGAACTAGATGGAGACACAGACCATATAGGTTGTCTCTGATCTGTATGAGTCATCGTATTTGTTTGAACTGGTGCTATCTGAGGTGACTGCACTTGGTTAATTTCATGTACTGTCTGCTGATTATGTAAGAGTTTTGTAAGTAACTCCAAAATCTTCAACTGTGCAGAAGAAGAAGAGGTTGACTGAGCCCTTGAAGAAGTATGAGAGACTGAATGACGAGAAGCTCTATGCTTTAAAGAGCTGTGATCTGAATGAGAATGTAACTTAGAACGTTTTCTCAAAGGTACATCCGATGATGAACTGGAAGGTGACCTCTTACGACGACCTATACAAGAAGAACGACTATGCCTTGATAAATTGCTGTGTTTGGAATCATGACGGCATCGGGAGGAACGGCCATGCCGAGAAAATCCTCGATGTCGATCGAGTCCACTGCTCGAAGTCGAGTCAGAAGAATGTGAGCGGGATCGGCTCCTCCCTCTTCGACTTTGATGATCAGCTGATCTCGAAGAACGTCGATATCGACGTCGAGGTCCAGACCTGACATCGCTCTGACGAGCATCATACTCTGTTTGCTGCCCATTAGACACAGCTTTAACCTGATCCCCGGGCCGTAAGGCAAGGGGGAGAGCAGGAGTGGAAGGCACCTGATCCCCGGGCACAAAGGCAAGGGGGAGAGCAGGGGTAATATTCTCTTCCACCGGAGCTGGGGCATCCGACACTGACACAGACATGACAGAATTTTTATGAGAACTTACGGAGGACGATTCCGATTGTACTGCTGAAGTTAAGTATTGTTGCAGCTTAAATGCTCTGATGTCCAAAGACTTTTGGGACATACTTCTACAAGCAAAACAATTTTTGGTATCGTGAGACTCCCCTAAACAGCGCACACATCTAAAATGAGGATCTGTAAGGGAAAGTTTACGAGTACAAGTCGCACACGGTTTAAACCCCGTTTTTCTTTGAGACATAACAGAAATGTAGTAATTCTTGACTGACTGACTGACTGACTGACTGAAAAATTAATTGCGGGTCGTTCCGTCAACGCGGAAAAATTAAAACTGACTATTCTGAGCTGTCAAAGGTATTTATAGTACCGGTCTGGGCGGGAATGCGCTAATGCTAATGTGTTTTACTTTTAAAGCATTCCTATTGGATTCCGGGTCTCGCACGTCACCGTGAAGAATATTCAGAAGGTGTGGCTAGAAGATCCTGTCCATGGAAAACCGAAGCTGCTGGGGCCTCCTTCCTTCCTTCCCGCTCTCCCCCCCCCCCCCCCCCCCCGCGCGCGTTTTAACATTTACTTTCCATGGCAGTGACGTCAATCAAAGAAGACAAAGGCACAACAGGTTCGCTTCCAGCTTCTCTCTTCACACAGTGTCCCGCCCTCGCGGAAACAGGAAATGCATCATCGCTGAAGGCAGGACACTGTGTGAAGAGAGAAGCTGGAAGCGAACCTGTTGTGCCTTTGTCTTCTTTGATTGACTTCGCTGCCATGGAAAGTAAATGTTAAAACGTGCGGGGGGGGGGGGGGGGGGGAGCAGGAAGGAAGGAAGGAGGCCCCAGCAGCTTCGGTTTCCCGTCCATGTTCCGCTGCCGATCGGGGAGCCGAGAGCAAGGAAGGAAGGAGGGAGAAAAAGCACTGCTTGTAAGGGCAGCACTGCAGCAAAGTCGGAAGTCCACGATTGGGCTGGGGAGGCTTAGCCTCCCCAAGCCTCCTATACGGGGGGGCGCCTATGGCCTTCCTCATGAGAAAATGCTCCATCAAAACAATGTCCATGTCCGACCATGTCTTAAACTGTCCATACTCCAGCCCTGGTGGAATATCAGCATTAAATCACTAACATTCGGGTTCTGATTCCAACAATTCAAAAGAGCCTGCCAAATGCCTCTTAGTGACTTAGCAATACACTTCGAAGACAAAAGACATTTCCCTTTCCCATCGCTTAGGAGTAAACTGTTCAGTACCAAACAACCAATCCCTAAGGTGGCGCAGAAGACAAGCCTGAATATAGCTCCTAAAGCAAGGGAAACCTAAACCTCCTTGTGGCCAGGAATCATAAAGATATTGTAGATGCATTTTTGATTTCTTCCCACAAAAATGTTCTACACCTCTTATTTAACTGCTGGAGATCTTTTCACAGAAGGCGCAATGGTAAAACTTGCAAAACATAGAGCCAGCGAGGAAAAATAATAATTTTAAAGAGATTTATCCTGCCCATTAAAGATAAAAGTAAATTACTCCATTTCTCGAAATGAAGCTTAGTGTCCTATCGACATTCAAATGAAAGAGTCGCAAAGTCTCCATAGCCAACAACACCCCCAAATAGCGAAAAAATTTGACGTATAATGTCCCCGCCAAGGCAATCGCTGATCCCCTACCCTCTGCAACACCTCTGATTTATCGAGATTTAACTTAAAGCCTGAAAAATCCCCAAATTCAGTCATGCATTCTAACAAAGCCCCTTTTGATACTTAGGGATTAATCACATGAACCAACAAATCATCGGCAAATGCTGCTATTTTAAAGGTATCTGTACCTAATTGAAAGCTTTGAATATCTGGATTCTTCTGAATGTCACGGAGGAGGGGATCCAGAGCAGTGGTGTGCTGGTAAATTTTTAACAACAGGCTCTGTCCCCGGTCCACCTCGGCGCCCCCCGTCCAGCACTGCGCCCCCCATCCAACTCTGCGCCCCCCCCCCATTCACCACTGCGCCCCCCCATCCACCTCTGCGCCCCCCCAAAATCAATTAAATGACCCCAGGTTCCAATCTAATTCATGTTTAATATGGGATAAAATGCCATAAATAAGTAAATAAATATAAACTTTTAATGTTCAGCACCTGATTCTCAAAGTGGACATATTCCAAACACTATAATGAAAATAAAATTATTTTTTTCTACCTTTGTTGTCTGGTGACTTTGTTTCTCTGATCATGCTAGAATTTAAGAAACATCATCTCGCAGACTCTCAGCAGGGTTTCCAGCAGCCATGATTCCTACAGGAAATGAGAGCAGTTTCTGTTTCACACTGTAATAAGGAGTGGCTCTGTGGAACAGGATGTTTGTCAGGGACTTTGTGTAATTCGAAGACTCGTTGGCAGTCTGCCCTCCTTCTGTCTCCCAGTTCTCCCTTTTTCCCCAGTAATAGAGGTTCAGGGGTCTGGGAGCTGAGGGGAGGGCAGTAGTGACCTGTCCTCATCAGTGGCATCTGTAGACATAAATATTTGGGGTGGCACCAGAAGGGCAAGATAGATATGGGAGGGGGCAAGTTGCAATGACATTTTTGCACAGCATACCCCTCTTCTGCCCTCCCCCCCACCTTAAAATGAGCATTCAACAAATTGTTCTGTATGGGAGTGGTCTGGAATCCCTACAGGATTGGACAAAATTTCTAAATTAACCCTGAAGGTCCAGTTCTATATTACAAACTTCATAATCCCAAGCAATGGAGCTATTGCTCTTAGAACTCACCATCAGTGTTCCCTCTAAGGTAAGCGCATGAGGGATTGCTCATACAAATCAGGAGCATCACTCACTTAAGATCAATGTGCGTTCCCTTCAGAGGAATGTGGGAACGGTATAAAGTTTTGTACCGTAGTAAAGAAATCCTTTCCTTCCGTCCCATCTTCCTCCCCGCAGATCTCGCTTACAGGATCCTGCATCTGGCAGTGATTCACAGTAAGAGACTGTCTCCATGGCCTTGCTCATGCCGTGTCCCGCCCTCTACTGCAACTTCCTGCTTAGCATCAAAACAGGAATTGCAGTAGAAAGGGGTGGGATGTAGCAGAAGGAAAGCCACAAAGATGGCCTATGACTGTGAATCACTGTCTGCTGAAGGAACCCAAGAAGGTTGGATAAAAACCGGAGACGGGCTGCTGCATCCACGTTGTCATTCGTTATTGCTGGTAGCATTTTTATTTAATCTCACTTATATTTTTTAAAATGCCAGCTTGTGCAGCATACAGATATACACAGAGGAAGTATAATATTATATAAATGCACTTATTATTGTTTATTACTACTGGTTGATATACAGCAGAAGTTAACCAAGTCAACTATGTGAACACAATTATAATGCTAATTAATAAGTCTTGGATGTTACTGAATTCTATTATTCTATTTCACTGTATTTCCAGTTTTGGCACAGTATAAGTCATCACAAGGACAATATATAAAACATTTCAGAAGTTGTTGTCAAATCCCCTGAAAAGTTCCACTCCAGCCCATTCAAATCTATTCAGCCTCGATCAGGGCACAGACAGTAGAAGTCTGTCCATCACTGGCTTTCCTCTCTAATCTCTGCTAAGCTTCATTGGATCCATTCCTTCTAAACAGGATTCCTTTGTGTTTGTCCCCTGCATTTTTTTAATTCCTTTACTGTTTCCATCTCCACCTCCTCCCAGAAAGGGCATCTCAGATATCTACCACCCTCTCGGTGAAAAAGTACTTCCTGACATTATTCCTGAGTTGGCCCCCTTTCAGTGGTGTGCTGGAGCTGGCTCGCAAGAGCCGGTTGTTAAATTTTCTTCCGGCTTGTGAGCCGGTTGTTGAAAATAGCGAGCCGGCTCTGGCTCTCCTCCCTCCCTCCTCCCTCCCTCCGGATCCGCCTCACCGCCCGCTTGTTTCGTGAATTCTTCGGGGCAGACAGTCTTGCCTGCCCGCTTCCAGTGCTGACTGTCCTCCCTTGCCGATTCGCCCTTTAAAAATGGCCACCGAGACTTCCAGAGGCGGCCTCGCGAGACCTCGGCTGAAGTCTCGGCGGCCATTTTGAAGCGCGAGTCGGCAAGGGAGGACAGTCGGCGCTGGAAGCGGGCAGGCAAGACTGCCTGCCCCGAAGAATTCAAAAAACAAGCGGGCGGTGAGGGACCGGATCAGGAGGGAGGAGAAGAATTCACGAAACAACTCGGGAGGGGGTGGCAGGGGGGAAAAGGGAGTCGCTGCTGGGCATGGGTGGATGGAGGTGGTCCCTGGGTATGGGTGCATGCAGGGCAGGGGAAAGGAGGGTCACTGCTGGATATGGGTGCATGCAGGGGAGAGGAGGGTCACTGCTGGACATCTGAGTGCATCCAGGGCAGGGCAGAGGAGGGTCACTGGGTATGGGTGCATGCAGGGCAGGGGAGAGGAGGGTCACTGCTGGACATGGGTGCATGCAGGGGAGAGAAGGGTCACTGCTGGACATCTGGGTGCATGCAGGGCAGGGCAGAGGAGGATCGCTGGGTATGGGTGCAATAAGGGCAGGGGAGAGGAGGGGAGAGAGAAGAAATGCTGGACATGGATGGAGGGGAGAGAATAGTGAGGAAGGAGATGAGATGAGATGAGGGAAAAGGAAGAGAGGAGAAAAACTGCACATGGATGAATAAAATAGGCAGAAGCTGAGGACCAGAAATGAAGAAGAAAGGAGGAAAGAAATAAATGGAAAGGAAGCCCTGGAACTGGAGTTAAGAGGACAGATAGCAGCAGAATCGGATACTGGGCCAGCATGATCAGAAAAACAGTCACCAGACAACAAAGGTAGAAAAAAAATAATTTTATTTTCATTATAGTGTTTGGAATATATTCACTTTGAGAATCAGGTGCTCAACATTAAAAGTTTATATTTATTTACTTATTTATGGCATTTTATCCCACATTAAACATGAATTAGATTGGAACCTGGGATCATTTAATTTTTTTTCCTGGAGAGAGTAATGCATTGCCTCCCCCCCCCCCCCCCCCCCCGGCTATAGCCAGCTCTGCAATTTGGGGGGGGGGCGCAGAGGTGGACGGGGGGGGGGGGGGGCGCCGAGGTGGACTGGGGAGAGAGCCTGTTGTTAAAAATTTACCAGCACACCACTGCCCCCTTTCAACCCCAATTCATGTCCCCTAGTTCTACTGCCTTCTTCTCAGTCGCACATGCAGAACATGGACAGACCCTCAACTGATATAAAATAGGGGATCACAAAAAACATGGAGACAAAAACATAAGTACATAAGTAATGCCACACTGGGAAAAGACCAAGGGTCCATCGAGCCCAGCATCCTGTCCACAACAGCGGCCAATCCAGGCCAAGGGCACCTGGCAAGCTTCCCAAACGTACAAACATTCTATACAATCAAGCCATTGTGACATCACTAATGAGGTTGGCTCTTATTGGTGGAATGAGCCACTATGACATCACAATAGGTTAAATCACTGCTCTATGTAATAAAAGTGAGCCAAGTAGAGGACATAAGTACATAAGTAATGCCACACTGGGAAAAGACCAAGGGTCCATCGAGCCCAGCATCCTGTCCACGACAGCGGCCAATCCAGGCCAAGGGCACCTGGCAAGCTTCCCAAACGTACAAACATTCTATACATGTTATTCCTGGAATTGTGGATTTTTCCAAACTGAAATGGAGATCCCCCCTCCCCCAAAAACCAGACTCAATAAGCATTGAAAATACTGGAAAAAGGGACAGAATTGCATTTTCTCCTCTACTCTGCTAAATACAAAAATAGAAAAGATATACATTTTCCAAAGCAGACATGTACCAATCCTTAAAATGTACTAAATAACAATCATCTTTTTTTCTTTTACACCTTGGGTGTCGAAGCACTTTTCAAATTGGGTTTGTCCCAATCTGATTCACTTTTTGTGTCGGCCTTCTAAATTAATTTCCAGATTTGTCATTCCATTTCTTTTCTCTTCTTCTCCTTCTTCCTTTCCTTCTCAATAACTGCCTGATACTGATCTTTCTTTAAATATTTTTATTTTCACATTTCTTTTCTCAGCCACTCTCTCTCTCTCTCTCTCTCTCATTTTGCACATGGGTTTGGTTCAATGTGGCTAACAATTAAAGTTTGAAAGGAACAAGGTTGCATTGTAAAGAGTGACATTACAAACGATTTGGCTTAGTGGATTTACAGCGAGAGGGGGGTGGCATAGGGGACAGATAATACAATGAGGGGATAAGGTCAGAGGACTTGCAGAGCCAAGATATAATGATAAGTTAAGAAATAGTGAAATGGCATAAAGGTGAAAGGTGAGATGGTCAGTACTTCAAGTAGGGTCGGTTGTTGGGATTGTTGTGGGTGTGTTTTGTTAGCCTTTATCGCCTTTGAGATAGAATTTTCCAAACAAATACGTCTTGAGTTGTTTTTGAAAGTTGATGTAAGGGGTCAGGGTTCTTATTGACCTGGGCACTGAGTTCCACCACTTGGTGCTTTGGTAAGGGAAACTCACTCACTGCATGCACTGACTTATAGATGAGTTTGTGACATCTGGGGTAATGGAGTGTCAGGAAGTTCCTCGCTTCTTTGTGTTCTTCAGTGGTAGATTGATCAGGGCCGAAATATATGCTAGAGCATCACCAAAAATTATGGTCCCGTCTATGGTGATATTGGGGAAGACTGTGTGGTTATGTGGAGCTGTTACAACTAGGAACTGTGTCTTGTGTCTGTTTAGTTTGAGCTGAAAAATGTTGGTTACCCATTTTGGGGTAATTTGGGATTTAAAAATTTGAATTTTCACATAATTCCTCTTAGCTCATCCCTGGAACATGATGGAGGTTGAGAGGTTTTTGAATATGAAAAATGTACAGTTTATAAATGCTTTGAGCTATGCAGAGGTTTGTGCAGGCAAGGTACAGTCATGGAATTCCAGTGGAGCTGAGGGAGACAGAGAGGTACATAGAGGAGACCTACAGGGATGTTGTAGAGAAGTCCCACTTCCAGTCTGGTAGCCCTTGTGCTACCTTGGAGGAGGGAGGTCTCCTAGTAGAACATCACCCTGGTGAAGTAGGAAGTACTCCTGTAGACAGGACCTGCCCACCAGGGGATGTACTATCCTCTCGCACCGAGGATATGTCTCCGAGAGTTGCCGGGAGGGAAAGGTTAGGACAGCTGTTGTAGTTGGTGATTCGATCATTAGGCATATAGGTAGCTGAGTGGCTGGTGGACGTGAGTATCGCCTGGTGACTTGCCTGCCTGGTGCGAAGGTGGCGGACCTCACACGTCACCTAGATAGGATGTTAGATAGTGCTGGGGAGGAGTCGGCTGTCTTGGTACCAGGGGCGTATCTACGTGGGGCCACAGGGTCCTGGGCCCCTGCAGATTTCGCCCTGGACCCCCCTAATGATGACCCTCATCTCAACCCCCGCCGCAACCTGCCGTCGCCTACCATTGCTGGCGGGGGACCCCAACCCCCGCCAGCCGAGGTCCGCTTCCTCCTGCCGCTGCTTTAAAAACATTCCTTCAGCTGGCGGGGGATCCCAACCCCCTCCAGCCGAGCCGAGGCCCTTTCAGTTCTTCTCCGTCCTCCGTGCTGGCACTGCAAAGCTAAAATACCCTGTTTTTATCTGCTCAGCTAAACTTGTGATCTGATAATCTGTGTTTCCTAACTGCTTACTGGCTATTTCTAATTTCTAATTGATATCTGCAATCTAAGTAACAGATTTTAAAACTCCTTATTGACTATTTATACTGATAGCTGATAATCCAAGAACTGGATTTAACAAGTGCTTTAAAATAGGTATCAGTTCTTTTTTTCTGTTTCCATAGTGTGTGGAGCCCCTCCCCCACTTGCTTTTGGTTGTAAGGCATTTGTAAAGCAGAGGCGTGGCTTCTCTCCATGAGGTTTTGTCTCTGCAGAGGAGCTGGAAGGAATTTGGAGCTCACAGATAAGACTATTTTCTGATTCCTTGTCACTAAGCAGATGAAGCCATTACGTATGGGTTGTGTCCATCAACCAGCAGGGGGAGATAGAGAACACTCAAATTTCACAGTGCCACATGGTCAGCTAGCTCCACTGCCTCTTCAGTATTCAAAACCCGGCTGGCTCAATCCGTCCTCCTTTTTCTGGAGCCATATGGTAACCCTAGTCTGACTCTATCTCCCCAAGCAGGGTAGTTGCAGCTTGATCAAGCTCCTTAAAAAGTCTACCTGGGGGTGGCTCCTGGCTTGCCAGTTGTTAGCCGGGGTGTTAGAGGCTATAGCAGCTTCACTTTAGAGGCACATAGGTTAGCCCTTTCCCTGCCTTACCCATCCCCCTAGTGGATGTGAGCACATTAGTTTCACTTTTCCCTGCTCTTTCCCACTCTGTACTTGGTGGATGCAGGCACATTGGTTTGCCTTTCCCTGCCTTTCCCACTGTTCTGTACCTCCGGAGTTGATTTGATTGCCTCTTTTGCTGTTTTCTCTACTTTCCTCACAGCGTTAAAAAAAAAAAAAGCAAGAAGTTTTCTTCAGTTTCTACAGCGTGACCGGAGCTTGTATACTCGGTCCAGTGAGGTAAGAGTGTTTTCTGACTCCTCCGGGGAGGGCCCTCGATCGGGACGTTTTTGGCGCGAAGCCGCCATTTTGAATTTTACGCCGTTTTTAGGCAATGGCTGCAGAGAGTGTTAAGCGTTGTTCCAAGTGTGGCAAACACAGATCAGCAGCAGGGCTCTGTAAAATGTGCTGTTCAGGCGTAAAAGCCGGCCCGAGCATGGCAAGCGATGATTCTTCCCGCTCGGTGGAGCTGGCAGCGGGCGCCATTTTGAAAGCACCACATGGTGCGACACCCGCTGAGGTGGAGGGTCTGGAGACCGGAGGGGGCCCTCGAATTGAGGCTGGCCAAAGAGCTACTAGCCCCGGACTGGAACCGGGTGCCCAGGGCGAGTTTTTCTCCCCTGACTTTGTATTATTGCTTCATAATGCATATATGCTTAAAAGAGCTCAGCCACAGGGGTTTTCTACGGCCCCCCTTACTGCCCCTCTGGTGGATGCAGGCCTGGGATTGCCCTCTGAGGCATTTTTCCCTGATAGCTGGCCGCAAGAGAAGCGCAGAAGGGTAAATTCCTCTTCAGAGAGTGGTGCACCCCCCTTCCCCCCCCCCCCCCCCCCGTGGTCGGGATGTGGTGATTCTGAGGGGTCTGGCAGGCCCTCGTGGCCAGAGGAACCAGAGGAAGGTGCAGAAGGGCCACTGGATCCAGATGATCCATCCGCGGTGAGGATTTTCCACCACGAGGAGCTGCCAGCGCTTATTTCAGATTGTCTTACAGGTCCTCTCTATTGAAGATCCTAGGAGTGGCGTGGCCTCCTCTGGAAATCCGAGGATGGCAAGTACCAAAAAGCCTGCTCGAGCCTTTCCTTTGCATGACTCCATCCAAGAGCTTATTTCAGCTCAATGGGCTGACCCCGAAGGACCTTTGAAAGTTTCCAGGGCTATGGGGCAATTATACCCTCTGAGTGAGGAGCATTTGGCTCGCTTTGCAATGCCTAAGGATGCCCTAGTCACAGCTGTGACAAAGAGAACTACCCTCCCGGTTGAAGGAGGTGTTGCCCTGAAGGACATGCAAGACCGTAGACTGCAATCAGCACTTAAACGGTCCTTTGAAATTGCTGATCTTACTATTCGGGCGTCTGCATGCAGTTGTTATGCTGCTGGAGCCTGCCTGGCATGGTTGCAACAGGCAGTGGAACAGCCCGGTGATGGAGCGGAGCTCTTGTCTGAAATGGCTCCGCGAATGCAGTCGGCCTTGTCCTTTTTGGCTGACGCCCTTTATGATATTATCAGAGCTTCGGCTAAACAGATGGCTGTAGCAGTGGCGGCTCGCCGTCTTCTGTGGCTACGGCATTGGGCGGTGGACATTGCCTCTAAGCAAAGGTTGGTGAAGTTGCCCTTTCAAGGCCTTCTCCTGTTGGGTGAGCAGTTGGAGAAAATTGTGAAAGGCCTGGGAGATGCTAAACCCCAGCTAAACCCGAGGATAGGCCGCGGCCTCCCTCCAAGGGTCAGGCGGTTCACTCCTCTTATAGACCTCGCTTCCGTGAAGCTAGAAGGTACCGCCCGGGGCGTTCTGCTGGGTCCACTTCTCGTGGCCGGTTTTCAGCAGAGGAACTCCTTTCGCTCGGACAAACGTTCCACAGCAGCAGGCTCAAGACCTGGAGTTCAAGGGCGACCCTCTCAATGAGGGTGCGCTGGCCCCCCCTCGATTCCTGTTATAGGAGGACGTCTTTCCCTCTTTCTCAAGGAGTGGGCCAAGATTACCTCAGATCAGTGGGTCTTGGACCTGATCAGAGAAGGATACCGAATAGAATTCATGCCCCGATAAGAGACGTGTTTGTGGAGTCCCGATGCGGTTCTGCCGCCAAACGGGCGGCGGTAGAGGAGACCTTACAAGGCTTGATTCACATTGGGGTGGTTTCCCCTGGTGCCTCCCGCCGATTTCGGCTGCGGCCACTACTCCATTTACTTTGTGGTGCCGGGAAAAGGTGGGTCTTTTCGCCCTATTCTGGACTTAAAAGAATTAAACAAGTCCCTAAGAGTGTGGCATTTTCACATGGAAACCCTGCGCTCCGTCAGTGCGGCGATACAGCCAGGAGAGTTTCTCACGTCTCTGGACCTGAAAGAAGTTTACTTGCACATTCCAATTTAGCCCCCGCACCAGACATTTCTGCGGTTTGCGGTGATGGGAAAACATTTCCGGTTTCGGGCCTTGCCTTTTGGCCTTGCCACAGCTCCCCGAACCTTTTCCTTTTTTTTTTTATTATTTATTTATATTTTGCAATACATTCACAAGAATTTCTTGCAATAGAAACATGAGGATAACAGGCATAATACAAAGCAAACACATTTACTAGAAATTAATCCTCTCTTCTTAGACCACTAAAAGAAGGAGGGGAAAAAGTTGAGAAGAACACTAGAATAATATTTTAAATAAGCAAACAGGCCTGAACGCTAATCCACGGTTAAACTATATTTCTCAAAACTTTCCCTAGGAGTCACTTGACAATTTTCTTTAATTCAACAAAACTTTTCAGCTGGTCCGGATCATAAAATATATATTTGTTACCCTTATATTTAACCAAACATTTACATGGATACGATAATAGGAAACTAGCTCCCAGCAATTTAGTCTCTTCTCTCAATGCAAGAAACTTTTTACGTTTTTCTTGAGCAGCTCTTGTCACGTCCGGGTATATCCACACTCGCGCTCCAAGGAATTCTTTAAGAGCATTTTTAAAGTATAATTTCATAATTGAGTTAACATCCTGCTCAAAAACAAAAGATACTAACAAAGTAGTGCGAGACTGAGCGTCACTCATAGACTGTTCCAAAAAAGCTGTCAAGTCTTGTAATCCAAGAGGTTGTATAGGTTGATTTTCTGATTTTCTCTTCTGCTCCTCTTTTTGTGGAATTGGGAGGTAATATATTTTGTTAATCGGAGGCATCAAGTCAGAGGAGTAATTGAGAACTTCAGAAAGGTATTTTTTAAATAGTTCAAGTGCACTCACCTCTGGAACTTTTGGAAAATTTATTATTCTCAAATTAAGACGCCTGTTAAAGTTTTCAAGCTGGTCTAATTTATTATGTAGAATAATTTTATCCTTAATCAGGCTGTCTGTAGAGTTTTTTAACAAGTCAATTTCTTGCTGAAAAGTAGTTCTCTGAGAACTCACTTCCTGCCGTATCTTTTCTACAGAGTCATTCAGGAAATCAACTTTTGTTACCAAAGAAGTTGTATCCGAAGCAGCTTTCACAGTAATTGTAGTTAAATGTTGTAACATTGCCCAGATACTTCCCAGGGTTACCTCCGCTGGAGCCAAAAGCTCCTGTTGTAGATCTTCTGCAGTCTTTCTGGGTGAGGCACCATCCACTGAGACTTCTTCGGCGCCATCTTCGGACGCCGCCAAAAGCTCCACCTTCCCCCTGAGATCTGCAGGACACGGAGGAGGATTGAGATCCGGGGAGGAAAGTGTGGTGTCATGCTCCAGGGGAATCGTCGCTCCTCCGAACGTTCCCTCAGCAGAGCTCCCTTTCGCCCTCTCCCGTGGAGTACTCGTGGCAAAACCATCGAGGGTCGTCTGGACTGTTTGGGCAGCCGCAGTCGCAGATGGTAGGCTTTTGACTACCCCCTTTCTTTTTGTATGCGGCATTTCTAATCGCGGAAACTTTCAAATAAAGGGTAAGTCCAGGGAGCCTCGGTGATCGCTACCGAGTTGCGTCCGCCATCTTGGAACGCCCCCCTCCCCGAACCTTTTCCAAGGTATTGGTGGTAGTAGCTGCTTTTCTCAGGCGAGAAGGTATCCGGGTTCACCCGTACCTAGACAACTGGCTCATCAGAGCGGACTCCGCAACAGAGAGCCATCAAGCTACAGCCAGAGTGGTCTCAGTACTGCAATCTCTGGGCTGGGTCATCAATGTAGCCAAAAGTCACCTGACCCCCTCGCAATCTCTAGAATATTTGGGGGCATGGTTCAACACAGACTCAGGATATGTATTCCTACCCGAGCAAAGGCGGTGCAAGCTTCAGAATCAGGTCCGTCTGCTCCTGGGGATGCCCCGCCCGCGAGCTTGGGACATTGTCCGGCTGTAGGGATCGATGACGGCCACCTTGGATTTGGTGCCCTGGGCGAGAGTGCACCTGAGACCTCTGCAGTATTCCCTGCTTCAACGATGGTCTCCAGTATCTCAGGATTATCAATGCAGACTCTCTTGGCTCCCTGCGGCCCGACTCAACATGGAGTGGTGGCTCTCAGACAGCATGCTGCAGCGAGGAATGCCGCTGGCGCTCCCCGATTGGTGCCTAGTGGTGACAGATGCCAGCCTGAAGGGCTGGGGCACACATTGCAAGGGGAAGCATGCCCAGGGTCTTTGGACACCCGACGAGTCGGAGTGGTCCATCAATCGCCTAGAGTTGAAAGCGGTGTTTCAGGCGCTTCTGGCCTTTCAAGTGACCCTGGAAGGATTGGCTGTCAGAGTGATGTCGGACAACACGACAACAGTGGCCTACATAAACCGAGAAGGCGGCACGCAGTGCAGAGTGCTGGCCGCGCAGGCCGAACAGATTTGCCACTGGGCCGAGCTGCATCTACAGTTTCTGTCGGCAGCTCATATTGCAGGTCAGAGAAACATGCAAGTCGATTATCTAAGCAGGCTGGATGTGGCTGCTAGGAGGGATGCGCATTTTGGAGCACAAGTGCTAGCGCGTGGTGTGACTTGTTCCCACCCTATATAGGGATTGCTTTGATACATCCCATACGTAATGGCTTCATCTGCTTGATGACAAGGAAGGGAAAATTAGGTTCTTACCTTGGTAATTTTCTTTCCTTTAGTCATAGCAGATGAAGCCATGAGCCCTCCCTGTATGATTGTCTGCATGATGTGAATCTGTTTCAGGTTCTGTTCTTGTTTCCTGAAGTTCTAATCCTTCCTTGGGAGAAAGTTGGAAAATAGTCTTCAGGATTCTTGTTCACTTATAGGAGGATGAGTTCATTCCCTCCATTTCATGTGTAGGAGGTTGAGTTCATTCCCTCCAGGAGGATGTGTGTATTCCCTCCATAAATACAAAGAGGAGGACGAGTTTATTCCCTCCAGGAGGATGTGTTCATTCCCTCCTTTTGAGTTCATGCCCTTGTTATGGGGCCATCGTTCGCTGTGAGGAAAGTTCATGTTATTCCTGCCTCAGCTTGTTCCAGCTTGCTCCAATCCATCTGCCTGTTAACAAATCGAGTAACCTGCCTGCCTGCTTGCGAGCCTCTCAGCCATTGACTTACCTACCTGCCTGCTAGCCTATCAGCCATTGACTTACCTAATCGCCAACCCAAAACCTAGCGTCAAGCCCTATCTATCTGCTTAACATCTCAATCATTACATAGGCACCCATTAACACCTGTTAACTGCTTAACACCTCATTCACTATACAGTCACCTGTTACACCTCAGTCACCACCTATGGCCCCTGTCCATGTTCTCTTCCTTGCCCTGTCCCTTCCTAATCTTCTTTCCCCCCCACTCCCACTGTCTACCATTAGAACTACCCGCTGCCCTCCCACCCTGCCCGCCACCGCAATACCCTATTCACCTCCATCCCTCACCTCACCATCCCTCTTGTCCCCCTCCTCCTTCCTAGCTCTCAACCTTCGGCACTTCCTTACTGCCATTAACCCATCCCCTTTCCTCCTAAGTACACCCCGTCTTCGTCGCCTCCGTCGCCCGACCTCCCCCACCCTCCTCCGCTCTCTCTTGCTCCTCCTCCTGCTATCCGCGGGAGACATTAACCCTAATCCAGGTCCCCCTCACCTGTCCCCGTCCTATCCCTGCGAACGATCCCGGGACGTCTCCAATCTCGTCTCTATTCCCCTCCTTCCCCCCTCCTCCCTCCCCTTCTCATGCGCTTTGTGGAATGCCCACTCAGTCTGCAACAAACTGTCTCTCACCCACGATCTCTTTATCTCTCGCTCCCTTCAACTGCTCGCCCTAACCGAAACCTGGATCTCCCCGGAAGACTCTGCCTCAGTTGCAGCCCTCTGCCATGGAGGCTATCTCTTCTCCCACACGCCCCGCCCAGTTGGCCACGGCGGAGGCGTTGGGCTACTACTCTCAACCCTCCTGTAGTTTTCAACCCCTCCACCTTCTGCAGTCTCACTGCTTCTCATCCTTTGAAGCCCATTCCATCCGGCTATTCTACCCATTACCACTCAGAGTGGCAGTCATTTACCGCCCCCCTGATAAATCCTTCCCTTCCTTCCTTACCGACTTTGATGCTTGGCTCTCTGTCTTCCTTGACCCCTCATCTCCGTCCCTCATTCTCGGAGACTTTAACGTACATGCTGATGACCTATCTGACCCCCATGCTTCTATGTTCCTCACCCTGACATCCTCCTTCAACCTCCAGCTGTGCTCCACCACCCCTACTCACCGTGACGGCCATTGTCTTGACCTCGTCCTCTCCTCCTCCGGCTCACCCTCCAATTTCCACGTCTCAGCTCTTCCTCTCTCCGACCATCACCTGATCACATTCACACTTCTTCACCCCCCCCCCCCTTCACCCCGTCCAACTTTAACCACCACCTCCAGGAACCTCCAGGCTATTGACCCCTCCACCTTATCATCTACTATCTCTAATCTCCTCCCCTCCATCACGTCCTCCGCAACTGTCGACAAAGCGGTCTCCGCTTACAATACCGCTCTCTCCTCTGCATTGGATACCCTCGCACCATCAATCTCCCGTCCCACAAAACGCACCAATCCCCAGCCCTGGCTGACTCCTTGCATCCGTTACCTTCGCTCCTGCACCCGATCCGCTGAGCGCCTCTGGAGGAAATCTCGTACCCTTTCAGACTTCCTCCACTACAAATTCATGCTATCCTCCCTCCACTCCTCCCTATTCCGTGCAAAACAGGACTATTACACCCAATTGACCAATTCTCTCAGCTCCAACCCTCGTAGTCTCTTCACTACCCTTAACTCCCTCCTAAAAGTGCCCCCCGCTCCTACTCCCCCTTCTCTCTCTCCTCAATCACTGGCCGACTATTTCCGCGACAAAGTGCAAAAGATCAACCTTGAGTTCACGACTAAGCCACCACCTCCTCTTCACCCTTTAACCCTCTCCCTCATCCAACCTACCCAGGTCTCTTTCTCCTCCTTCCCTGAGATCACCGAGGATGAAACTTCCCGCCTTCTTTCCTCCTTGAAATGCACCACCTGTTCCTCTGATCCCATCCCCACCAACCTACTCAACACCATCTCCCATACTGTCACCCCCGCCATCTGTCGCATCCTCAACCTCTCTCTCTCCACTGCAACTGTCCCTGACACCTTCAAGCACGCCGTTCTCACACCTCTCCTCAAAAAACCTTCACTTGACCCTACCTGCCCCTCCAACTACCGCCCCATTTCTCTTTTACCCTTCCTTTCCAAAATACTTGAGCGCGCCGTTCATAGCCACTGCCTTGATTTTCTCTCCTCTCACGCCATCCTCGATCCACTTCAATCCGGTTTTCGCCCTCTGCACTTGACTGAAACGGCACTCTCTAAAGTCTGCAATGACCTGCTCCTGGCCAAATCCAGAGGTCACTACTCCATCCTCATCCTCCTCGATCTTTCCGCCGCGTTTGACACTGTCAATCATGATTTACTTCTTGCCACGCTGTCCTCTTTTGGGTTCCAAGGCCCTGTCCTCTCCTGGTTCTCCTCTTATCTCTCCCACCGCACCTTCAGGGTACACTCCCATGGATCTTCCTCCACTCCCATCCCACTATGTGTTGGAGTTCCCCAGGGATCTGTTCTTGGACCCATTCTCTTCTCAATCTACACCTTTTCCCTGGGCTCGCTGATCTCGTCTCATGGTTTTCAGTATCATCTTTATGCTGATGACACCCAGCTATACCTCTCCTCACCTGACATCACTGCGGAGACTCAAGCCAAGGTATCGGCCTGTTTATCTGACATTGCGGCATGGATGTCCAACCGCCACCTGAAGCTGAACATGTCCAAGACCGAGCTCCTTGTCTTTCCTCCTAAACCCACTTCTCCTCTTCCTCCACTCTCTATCTCAGTTGATAACACCATCATCCTCCCCGTCCCATCTGCCCGCAACCTCGGAGTCATCTTCGACTCCTCCCTCTCCTTCTCTGCGCATATCCAACAGACTGCCAAGACCTGTCGCTTCTTCCTCCTCAACATCAGCAAAATTCGCCCTTTCCTCTCTGAGCATACCACCAGAACTCTCGTCCATGCTCTCATTACCTCTCGCCTTGATTACTGCAACCTACTCCTCACCGGCCTCCCACTCGGCCATCTATTCCCCCTTCAATCCGTTCAGAACGCTGCTGCACGTCTTATATTCCGCCAAAACCGATATACTCATATCACCCCTCTCCTTAAATCACTTCATTGGCTTCCGATCAGATATCGCATACAATTCAAGCTCCTCCTCCTTACCTACAAATGCACTCAGTCTGCGGCTCCTCACTACCTCTCCACCCTCATCTCCCCCTATGTTCCCGCCCGCAACCTCCGCTCACAGGACAAAGCCCTTCTCTCAGTACCCTTCACCACCACTGCCAACTCCAGGCACCGCTCATTCTGCCTTGCCTCACCTTATGCCTGGAATAATCTTCCTTTACCCATACGCCATGCCCCCTCCCTACCCATCTTCAAATCTCTGCTTAAAACTCACGTCTTCAATGCTGCCTTCGGCGCCTAACCGCTCAAGAAATATAAAATACCCCAATCTATCCACCCTATCCGATTAACTGTTCACTCGTCCTCTAGATTGTTCACTTGTCTTTAGATTGTTCTCTTGTCTTTTAGATTGTAAGCTCTTTGAGCAGGGACTGTCCTTCTATGTTTGAATTGTACAGCGCTGTGTAACCCTAGTAGCGCTTTAGAAATGGTTGTTGTTGTTGTTATTCCCATTGCGGTTTGTTATACTGCTTTGGAAGCTTCAAATACTGAAGAGGCAGTGGAGCTAGCTGACCATGTGGCACTGTGAAATTTGAGTGCTCTCTATCTCCCCCTGCTGGTTGATGGACAACCCATACGTAATGGCTTCATCTGCTATGACTAAAGGAAAGAAAATTACCAAGGTAAAAACCTAATTTTCCCTTACCCCTGCCTTAAAGCTGTGGTTCTGGGCATTTCAATGCAGTTCTAGAGACAGGTTACAGCAAACACATTGTACAGGTTTTAAGCTTAAACCCTCCCACCCCAAGACTGACATTTCCTAAATAGCTTTCCCAATTACACTACTTATCACAAATTAACTCCACCCTAATTACAACCCCATCATAGTACACCTGTTCATACCCATTTCAACCAATCAGGATGACTTTTATTCTCTGTAATAATTGTGGTACTTTAGTTTCAAGGCCAATCATCTGGAGCCTTAAAGCTTGTCCCATCTGTCTTCAGCTCGCTAGTTTAAAACAGGAGCTCGGTAAAGTAAAGCAGGAATTGAATGCACTTAAAACAACTTCTAGGACTGCACAAAATCATATTGCACAGAATCATACCAAATTCTTACCACTGCCTCAAAGGATAAACCACCTAAGAATAGATGGTTCACTACATCACACTGTTTCTTCGCTCACAGCTGACAATATTGTCTACGATTATCTCGCCCTCCACAGTTCACTGCACCTGTGACACAATAAAGATACTTAAAAAAAAAGATGGTTCACAGTAGGCTCAGGCAGGCTTCGTTATGTGACACACAAGCATCCGCCCTCACAAGTGTTGCCCCTACAGAATTCTTTTGCTCCATTACAGCACTGTGATGTTCCTGAAAATAGAACTGAGGCGGAAGAAAAAGAAAAAGCAATGAAAGTGGAACAAAAAGATATGAAGGTACCCAAAGAGAAAAGACACCCCCAAATCATTAAAGTTGAAACACATACTAGGAAATGTAGATGGAAAGCGATGACCACAAATGCTCGCAGTCTAAGCAATAAAGTTCATGACCTTCAAGCCCTGATGCTGGAGGCAGACAGACATTGTTGCAGTCACGGAGACGTGGCTCAATGGTTCCCATGAATGGGATGCAAACATACCAGGCTATAATCTACTTAGGAAGGATAGAGAGGGTCGTAGAGGTGGAGGAGTAGCTCTGTATGTGAGAAATGATATTGCGGCGACTGAAATGACAGGGAACTGAGGAAAGGAAGAAGCAATATGGATCACCTTAAAAAGAGATGATAGAACCTCTGTCCATGTGGGTGTTGTCTACAGACCCCCGACACAACTGGAGGAACTAGATAAAGATCTGATCGCGGATATTCAAAAGTTGGGAAAGAAGAGAGAGGTGCTGCTGCTGGGAGATTTCAATCTGCCGGATGTAGATTGGAAGGTTCCATCTGCCGAATCGGAAAGAAGTAGAGAGATCGTGCATGCTTTTCAAAGTGCTCTGCTCAGACAAATGGTGTTGGAACCCACGAGGGAGGGAGCGACGCTGGATCTAGTGCTCACAAATGGGGATAGTGTGTCAAATGTCCGAGTGGGTGCCCACCTGTGCAGCAGTGACCATCAAACGGTTTGGTTTGATATGACAGCTGTAGTGGAGGGCGGCCACTCAAAACTCAAAGTCCTGGATTTCAAGCATGCCGACTTTAGTAAAATGGGGGAATACCTGAGAAAGGAGCTGATGGGCTGGGAGGGCGAACGAGAAGTGGAAGGACAGTGGTCCAGGCTGAAAGAAGCTATAAGTAGAGCCACGAACCTTTATGTAAGGAAAGTAAATAAAAGCAAGAGAAAAAGGAAACCGATATGGTTCTCCAAGCAAGTGGCTGAGAAAATAAAGGCTAAGGAGTTGGCATTCCAGAAATATAGAAAAACTCAAGAAGAGGAACACGAAGAGGAATACCGGATGAAACTGAAGGAAGCCAAGAGAGAGGTACGTCTGGCGAAAGCGCAAGCAGAAGAACAAATGGCTAGAAAGGTAAGGAGGGGTGACAAAAATTTCTTCAGGTATATTAGTGAAAGGAAAATGACTAAAAAGGGAATTGTGAGACTGAAAGATGCTGCAAACCGCTATGTAGATAGTGATGAAGAAAAAGCAAATTTGCTAAATAGATACTTTTGTTCTGTTTTCACAGAAGAAAATCCTGGAGAAGGACCGCGATTGACTGGCAAAAGTACATGTGAGAATGGAGTGGATATAGCACTGTTCACAGAAGAGAGTGTGTATGAACAACTAGGAAACCTAAAGGTGGGCAAATCCACCCCAGGATATTGAGGGAGCTCAGAGAGGTTCTGGCAGGTCCTCTTAAAGATTTGTTTAATAAATCCTTGGTGATGGGAGAGGTTCCATGGGATTGGAGAACGGCGGAGGTGGTCCCTCTTCACAAAAGTGGAGATAGGGAAGAAGCTGGAAACTACAGGCCGGTAAGCCTCACTTCGGTTATTGGAAAAGTAATGGAAGCGATGCTGAAGGAAAGGATAGTGAATTTTCTGGAAGCCAATAAGTTGCAAGATCCGAGACAACATGGTTTTACCAAAGGGAAATCGTGTCAAACGAATCTCATTGAATTCTTTTACTGGGTGACCGGAGAATTGAATCAAGGACGTGCTATAGACATAATTTATTAAGATTTCAGCAAAGCTTTTGACACGGTTCCCCACAGGAGGCTCTTAAATAAACTGGACGGGCTGAAGATAGGATCTGTAGTGGTGAAATGGATTAGGAACTGGTTGACGGACAGAAGCCAGAGGGTGGTGTTTAATGGAATTCGCTCTGCGGGAAAGGTGAGTAGTGGAGTGCTTCAGGGATCGGTGCTGGGGCCGATTCTGTTCAATGTATTTGTGAGTGACTTTGCCCAAGAAGGTAAAGTGTGCCTTTTTGCTGACGATACTAAGATTTGTAACAGAGTGGACACCAGGGAGGGAGTGGAAAACATGAAAAAGGACCTGAGGAAGCTGGAGGAGTGGCCTAGTGGTTAGGGTGGTGGTCTCTGGTCCTGGGGAACTGAGTTTGATTCCCACTTCAGGCACAGCTCCTTGTGACTCTGGGCAAGTCACTTAACCCTCCATTGCCCCAGGTACAAATAAGTACCTGCATATGTAAGCCGCATTGAGCCTGCCATGAGTGGGAAAGCGCGGGGTACAAATGTAACCAAAAAAAAAAAATAAGGTTTGGCAATTAAAATTCAATGTGAAGAAATGCAAAGTGATGCACATAGGCGCCCGGTATAAGAGGCTTCGGGAGCCAACCGCTGCGCCCACCCCACGAGCTGCAGACTTCCCCCTCTGCCCTCAGCTGCCATTTCCTGCCTTCTTCCAGCCCCCCCGATCCCCCCGTCGTCAATCATCTCACGTCTGCCGCCCTCAGCTGCCTGATAGCCCTCGTTCCCTTCCTGGCCTCGCCCTACCTTAAAATATTGTAATTTTCCTCGAGCAGGCGGCACCGGCATTGCAAGCAGCAGCAGGCTCCAGCCTTCCCTTGCATGGCTCCGCCCTCTTCTGACGTATTTCCTGTTTCCGCGAGGGCAGAACCCTGCGAGGGAAGGCTGGAGCCTGCTGCTGCTTGCAATGCCGGTGCCGCCTGCTCGAGGAAAATTACAATATTTTAAGGTAGGGCAAGGGCAGGAAGGGAACAAGGGCTATCGGGCAGCTGAGGGCAGACGTGAGATGATTGATGACGGGGGAGCGGGGGATGGGTGGGCTATAAGAAGGCAGGAAATGGCTGGCAGAAGGGAGTTGCTGGACATGGGAGGATGGCGGGGAGGGCAGGGGAGAGGAGGGTTGCTGGACATGGGTGAATGGAGGGGAGGGGAGAGGAGGGTTACTGGACATGGGTGGATGGAGGGGAGAGGAGGGTTGCTGGACATGGGAGGATGGAGGGGAGTGCAGGGGAGAGGAGAGTTAGGGGGGACTCTCCCCTCCTTAGGGGGACAACTGAGAGGGTAAAAACTGTACAACAGGGATGGACGCTGTTCAAAAATACCATCCTGGAGGCCCAGGCCAAACATATTCCACTAATTAGAAAAGAAAGACGGAACTCCAAAAGACAGCCGGCCTGGTTGAAAAGTGAGGTGAAGGAAGCTTTTAGGGCTAAAAGAAATGCCTTCAAAATATGGAAGAAGGAACCGTCTGAAAATAACAAGAAGCAGCATAAGGAGTGTCAAAGCAAATGCAAGGCGCAGATAAAGAAGGCCAAGAGGGATTAAGAAAAAAAGATAGCATTAGAGGCAAAAAAACATAGTAAAAAAGTTTTTCGGTATATTAAAAGCAGGAAGCCGGTAAAAGAATCGGTTGGGCCGCTGGATGACCGAGGAAGATTTGGGTGGGATACCGGTGTCGGAAATGATAGGAAATGATATTTCAAGCGGACGAGTCGGAGAAACTTACTGACTTCAAGGTAAACCCGGTGGACGTAAAGGGGCAGTTCAGCAAACTGAAGAGTAGCAAATCTCCTGCACCGGATGGTATTCATCCTAGAGTACTGATAGAACTGAAAAATGAGCTTGCAGAGCTACTGCTAGTGATATGCAACTTATCCTTAAAATCGAGCGTGGTACCGGAAGATTAGAGGGTGGCCAACGTAACGCCGATTTTGAGAAAAGGTTCCAGGGGAGATCCAGGAAATTATAGACCGGTGAGTCTGACGTCAGTGCTGGGGAAAATGGTGGAGGCTATTATTAAAATCAAAATTACAGAGCACATCCAAGGACATGGATTACTGAGACCAAGCCAGCACGGCTTTTGTGTGGGGAAATCTTGCCTGACCAATTGACTTCAATTCTTTGAAGGAGTAAACAAACATGTGGACAAAGGGGAGCCGGTTGATATTGTGTATCTGGATTTTCAAAAGGCGTTTGACAAGGTACCTCATGAAAGGCTATAGAGGAAATTGGAGGGTCATGGGATAGGAGAAAAAGTCCTATTGTGGATTTCCTATAGTGGGGTTCCTCAGGGGTCTGTGCTAGGACCGCTGCTTTTTAATATATTTCTAAATGATTTAGAGATGGGAGTAACTAGCGAGGTAATTAAATTTACTGATGACACAAAGTTATTCAGTCTTTAACTTGCGACAGGATTGTGAAAAATTACAGAAGGACCTTACGAGACTGGGAGACTGGGCGGCTAAATGGCAGATGACGTTTAATGTGAGCAAGTGCAAGGTGATGCATGTGGGGAAAAAGAACCCGAATTATAGCTACGTCATGCAAGGTTCCACATTAGGAGTTACGGACCAAGAAAGGGATCTGGGTGTCGTCGTCGATAATACACTGAAACGTTCTGCTCAGTGTGCTGCTGAGGCTTGGAAAGCGAATAGAATGTTGGGTATTATTAGGAAAGGTATGGAAAACAAGTGTGAGGATGTTATAATGCCGTTATATCGCTCCATGGTGCGACCACACCTTGAGTATTGTGTCCAATTCTGGTCGCCACATCTCAAGAAAGATATAGTAGAATTGGAAAAGGTGCAGCGAAGGGCGACCAAAATGATAGCGGGGATCGGACGACTTCCCTATGAAGAAAGACTAAGGAGGCTAGGGCTTTTCAGCTTGGAGAGGAGATGGCTGAGGGGAGACATGATAGAGGTATATAAAATAATGAGTGGAGTGCAACAGGTGGATGTGAAGCGTCTGTCCACGCTTTCTAAAAATACTAGGACTAGGGGCCTGCGATGAAACTACAGTGTAGTAAATTTAAAACAAATCGGAGAAAAGTTTTCTTCACCCAACGAGTAATTACACTCTGGAATTCGTTGCCGGAAAACGTGGTGAAGGTGGTTAGCTTGGTAGAGTTTAAAAAGGGGTTAGACGGTTTCCTAAAGGACAAGTCCATAAACCGCTACTAAATGGACTTGGGAAAAATCCACAATTCCAGGAATAACATGTATAGAATGTTTGTACATTTGGGAAGCTTGCCAGGTGCCCTTGGCCTGGATTGGCCGCTGTCTTGGACAGGATGCTGGGCTCGATGGACCCTTGGTTTTGTCCCAGTGTGGCATTACTTATGTACTTATGAGTTGCTGGACATGGGTGGATGGAGGGGAGAGGAGGGTTGCTGGACATGGGTGGATGGAGGGGAGAGGAGGGTTGCTGGACATGGTGGATGGAGGGGAGGGCAGGGGAGAGGAGAGTTGCTGGACATAGGTGGATGGAGGGGAGAGGAGGGTTGCTGGACATGGATGGAGGGGAGGGAAGAGTGAGGAAGGAGATGAGATGAGGGAAAAGGAAGAGAGAAAAATTGCACATGGAGCAAGAAAATAGGCAGAAGCTGGATCCACTGGACAGTCAAGTCTGTGGAGGACCCAGCTTTTACTTACGGATGTAGGGCAAGAAATGAAGAAGAAAGGCGGAAAGTAAAGAAATAAATGGAAAGGAAGCCCTGGAAACGGAGTTAAGAGGACAGATAGCAGCAGAATCGGATACTGGGCCAGCGTGATCAGAAAAACAAAGTCACCAGACAACAAAGGTAGAAAAGATCATTTTATTTTCATTATAGTGTTTGGACTATGTCCACTTTGAGAATTAGGTGCTCAACATTAAAAGTTTATATTATTTACTTATTTATGGCATTTTATTCCACATTAAACATGAATTAGGGTGTTTTGTGGCTCTACACGTATCATGATATTATGATCCCTTGTTTTATATTGTTGACGGTCTGCATTTTCCGTATGGGTGGTATATTGCACGACCACTGACCAGACAGGTGGGCAAACAAACACAGTCCAGGAGCCCGTAAACAGCAGAGCAAAAAATAGTCATAAAACAGTCCAAGGTCAAGGCAGGCAGCAACACAACGCGTAGTCCAGGAAAAAATCAAGGTCAGGAATACAGGAACTGAAGACAAGGAGCACCGGCATGGATCTCAAACACAGTTGAGGCCGAAACAACGAAGGACTGGAGGCAGGGCTTTAAATAGTGTAGGAATCAATCTCAAAAGTGCAGCTGATCCAAGATGGCTGCCCCCATCAGCAGAGAAGCCCAACGCCCAAATATGGGCTTCCTTCCTGCAGATGGCCAACCTCAAGATGGCTGCCACAAGCTGAGATGCCCATCCCAAGATGGCCGACCTGTCTTGGAGAAAAACCACCAAGATAGCCGGCTATCTCTGCTGGAGCAGCCCCCCCACCGCGGAGACTCCAGACTGACATCAGAGCCCCTGAAGGAGGAGAGCACTGGCCACCAATGGCTCTTCCAAGCCAGCAGTTGACTCAGGAAGCCCCCAAATCCAGAAAAAACCCCACAAAAAAAATGCAAATATTTAATCCACTGGGCTACAATTATTTTGTATTTGTGGTTCCAGCCTGTAAACTACTTCCAGATAGTTACAACTCTAAATTCCATAGCTCACCCCCTTACACGTGATCTCTTCCCTCCCCCAGTGAGAGACCTGCCTTTGTGTGTTTCAGTCCCCTGTCACGTCTCTTTTCTCATTGGCCAGGCCTATGCCCCTTTGCCTTCTGGGTATGTCTGCTCCCCCTCTACTACTACTACTACTTAGCATTTCTATAGCGCTACTAGGGTTACGCAGCGCTGTACAAGTTAAAACATGGGGAAGGACAGTCCCCCTCCCTTCCTGTGTGTTCTCCTTCTTTACCTCAACCCTGTAAGCAAGATCTGTTTTTTTGGTCCTCTCCACCCCTGCAAGTGCATTTACTTTTTACCATTTGTTTAACATTTCCCACTGTTCAGTAGTGTTTATTTTCTCAGAATCTGCCTTTGCTAATCAAGCAGCGGAAGCAGTGGCCCGTCTCATCTCTCTGGGCAAAGTTACATATGCCCTCCAAATATCTAGCTTTCCCAACCTTGAATCTGCTCATGACAGGCTTACACCATCAGGCAGTATGGACTCTTGTAATTAGAAAGGAACCCAGTATGTAGTAGATATAATAAGATAGTTTATTACAATCTTACCAATGGTAATACAAGTAGGTTAAGCATTCACATAATGGAACCACATATCATGGCATGTCCTCTCTCTCTAGCCTTCTGGAGTCTCCCTTCTCTGTTCGTCTTCTCCTCTCATCTCCTTCTTCTTCTCGTCTCGTCTGAACTAATACTCCTCAAACTGCTGCTTATATACAATTTTGGCCCTATTCATTTCAATGGACCCCAGCTGTCTCAACAGGGCTCCTAGTCCTTATCAGTTGATCAGAATGACTTCACATGTTCCCAAACCTTCCTGTAGCCCCCCCTTTGGATGTTCTCACCCGGGGTGCAGCTGACCCAGCACTATCTCTACGTAACCATAGCAACTCTTGCTTATGACGTCTTGCAGGTGCCAATCTCAGGATTGTTGATAGAGTAGATTGCCCCCACCCTTGCCAGTTCAGCACTTGCCACAGTGAAATGTAACTGTGTCAAAGGTGATCTCTGATTTTTACAAGCTAGCTCTCTTTTGTATCAGAGATGATTCTGATTTTAAGAAGCCTAGCTCTTATTATGAGCCATTGGCCTGTATTTTACTGAGAGCAAGGGCTAGCATAACTCTTCAATAGTTACCTCCACAGCCCCTCTGGTCTGTAGGTTGTGAAGAGAAGCAGTTCAGACAGACTCATCCTGCCCGGGCAGAGGTCCCCTGATGCAACTACACCTTTATGCAGTAACTGACTGGTTATTTGCCTCAATCATGTTACTCTCACAATCTGTGATCGTCCCTCCAGTCTAGCTGAAAGTGTCTCAACATTGCCTTAGCTTTTATAAGGTTAATGAATAGTTCAATATTAGCCCGCAGGACTTCCTCATGCATAAGCTGGCACTTTAGTCATTTAAAATTATCTCCTCCATTTGCCTACTTTGCTAGTTTTCCTTCAACTTATATCATTTTTACTTTCATCTCACATATTATTGCTATGGGTAATCAAGGTGGTGTAAACCCCTCCCCTTCCACTGTATAGGCACCTAGGTGGATGCCTAGTGCTAGAATGGGATGCTGGGTGGAAGGGGCAGACATCATTTATTAGTTTAGGACCATGGGCGGGACAAGGATTTATCTGGGGGTGCCGCAGCAGCTGAACCAAACTTTTACTCCATAATTCACTCCACACAGTCTTTCCATCTGAACCAAAACACAGCAGCCAGACTCATTTTTTACAAATCACGTGAAAAACTTCACTGGCTCCCTATCAAAGAACACATAAACTTCAAAGCCCACACAATGATCCACAAGATCCTCCATGGCGAATCTCCAAGCTACATGGCCGACTTGATCGACCTACCAGCCAGGAACGGGACCAAATTTTCTTGAACATATCTCAATCTTCATCTTCCCAATTGCAAAGGCCTCAAATACAAAACCTACTACGCATCCAACTTCTCCGTTATAGGCAGCAAACTCTGGAACGCAATACCTCGACACATCCGAACAACCAATGAACATCTACCCTTCCGAAAGCTGCTGAAAACTTACCTCTTCAAACAAGCCTACCCCAACAACCCAACTTAAATCTCGAACCCAATCCACACCACTAGCACCACCCAGACTCCAATCCTCTCCCCCACTGGCTCCCTATCAAAGAACACATAAACTTCAAAGCCCACACAATGATCCACAAGATCCTCCATGGCGAATCTCCAAGCTACATGGCCGACTTGATCGACCTACCAGCCAGGAACGGGACCAAATTTTCTTGAACATATCTCAATCTTCATCTTCCCAATTGCAAAGGCCTCAAATACAAAACCTACTACGCATCCAACTTCTCCGTTATAGGCAGCAAACTCTGGAACGCAATACCTCGACACATCCGAACAACCAATGAACATCTACCCTTCCGAAAGCTGCTGAAAACTTACCTCTTCAAACAAGCCTACCCCAACAACCCAACTTAAATCTCGAACCCAATCCACACCACTAGCACCACCCAGACTCCAATCCTCTCCCCCACGTATCGTCCTATTGTCCTACTCTCTATAACTGGGTTACCTTTGTGATACGTTGTACCATACGTTGTTTTATCTCTGTGATACTTTGTACCATACCTTTTAAGCCACACTGAACCTGCTGTCGAGTGGGAAAGAGTGGGGTATAAATGCTATAAATAAATAATTTAGGCACAGCACACTTTATCTTCACGGATAAGAAGTAATGATTTACAGGTCTTTCCTCCTCTCTCCAGACATGGACCAAAATACAGTTAATGGTTACTTTAATTCCCTTAGATGTTAAAATCTACTGGGTCTTTCAAACATCAGTGTAGATAATCTATTCTTCATATTGACAGATGTTAAACATATATTGGTGCTTATTTATTATTCACTTACAGTTTCCCCAACCCCCCAGTTGTTGGCAGGTGGCTCCAGTGGACTTCATGGCAGTAAGTTATAGATTATTTTCTGTTCAGAGATTCACATGGTTTCGTTCCTTCCCATTTTCTTTCTCATTTTTGTTTTGCTGCTGTCTCTAGAGCCGACTTCGTAATACCATGCTATTTACTTCCCTTCAGTTAAGGGAAAGAAGCGATTAATGTTCTTTGAAAAATCGCTGGCCTTTCGGAAGGCTTTTGTTGGATTGTATTCATTCTCTC
Source organism: Microcaecilia unicolor (assembly GCF_901765095.1). Classification (NCBI taxonomy): domain Eukaryota; kingdom Metazoa; phylum Chordata; class Amphibia; order Gymnophiona; family Siphonopidae; genus Microcaecilia; species Microcaecilia unicolor. Next base: position 13,103,665 of record NC_044034.1, read on the forward strand.
AGTTGTATCTTTCATTTAGAAAGAAGATTTAAGAAATTTGTATTACAGGATTGTAAGTAAAGTATTCTCAGGATTTCAAAGTTAAAGATCCCCATAAAGTCAAGTGAGTACTTCCACTTTTTTCTAGCTCCCTTTTCTAGAGGTAAATCAAAACTGAAATGTGTTAGATTTTGCAGTTACTCTTGCTTAATGTAGAAATTTAACCCAGGGTAGCTGCTAAACTAAGGCAGCATATTTTTGTAGAGGACCTGGGTTAAAATGGGAATCAGAACGTGGTCCTAAGGTTGCAGTTAGTGTGGAACCACTTAACACCTCCTATTTAACGGTCCTGAACTAAGAACAGAAGTGCTGGTTAGTACATGTTATGTGCAGCACGTTACCTGCAAAATGTCTTCCACGACCATTCTCCACCGAACCCCTCCCCAACACAAAATGCATTTAACACCCAGATTAGGATGTAGAAACTATAAAAATAATGCAAAACCCGTTACTGCAGTTGTATGATAGCAATTACCATGTGCTAAATCGGATGCACCTTAGTGAAAGACCCTGTTTGTAGTGCACAAGAGGTGTCTAACATCAGCTAATGCCAATTATGATTTCTGTGGTCAGTGAATTTCAAAGCTTCCATTACGGTTTAGTGAAATGAACTTGCATACACATTTTCACTCTATTGTATCAGGTGATCTAGTGAAAAAGATATGTTTCTGCTGTAGTCAGATTTGAATTAATCCAAGTATCAATTATTTGCTGTATTTTTTTATTACTCAAAATGAATGTAAATATTGCTCTTACTTTCATAGTTAAAGTCATTCTGTAGTACTCTCAGCATATCCAAAAGCTGAAAAGAATAATTAACCACCATGTTACAGAAATTCTGTGCAGGAACATTGTTCAAAACTATTTAATTATAATCATTTTTTTGTTTATGTTCCGAGTATCCAACTAGCCTAAGTGCAGTGGAACGGGTAGATGTGAATTGCTCTCCTTCAAGACTACAATGAATCCCTGACTAAAAGAGCTTAAAATTTATCTGCTTTGGGCTGAACTGACCCGACATGAATATCTGGGTCGCAGTGTCCATTCGGAATCAAACCGGGTCCCCCGGCTCAGCAACCTGCTGCACTAACCATTAGGCCTCTCCTCCTCCCATTTATTTCTAATACTTGTATTGCCGTTGTAGTATTAATGACAGATCATAAAAGACAGATTACATAGAAGTACAATGAGTCCCTGCCCTACTGAGCTTACAGTCTCAATATACCTCATGATTATTGATTCCCCAGAGGACAGAGCTGTAGATTTTCATGTTATTCACTAATTATTCACAATATCTTATTCCATCTGTTGCTTTCACTATGTCACTGAAACCCCTCTTTACATTTAAAGGCTCTGTACAGTAAAGAAAGAAATCCTCAAACTATAATATTTCTGTAGCAGTGGTTGATTTGAACATGTTTAACTCAAATCTGTAAAATCTTCCATCTCTCACAATCCTACCAGACACTTGAGATTAAGGAAATATATCAGGAAAGAAGTTGGATTTTATGATATCATAAGGAAGAGCAACAGAGCTTCCCAGATTTATTTCTATTTTCTGATGACTGTATATAAGACTTTGGTAATATAACCACAAATTGTCAAGCAGAGAGAGAGAGTCTGGGAATGTTAATCCTGAGTCCTGCTGTTTAATTCCAGGCTGGTACCTGGCGGATTCTCAGAGGAAAATCAGAATTATTCCTGAAGAAAGGTCGGAGTTTCCCTGTGAAGGAGTCGGTGAAGGTGAAGAGATGAGATTTATTATCTGCATCATAAAACGAGACCTTTCCTGCCTCATAGTCCAGCAGAATCCCCACCGCCCAGAGTCTCTTTCTCAGGGGGAGCTGGGTCTCAGGGGAGGTGAGAGCCCAGCATGCCTGTTCAGAATTGTTGCCTTTGTAAATAAATAATTTATTTACACCTGTTAAGGCAGTATCACTTAGATCAGGATAAAATTTTGTGTATCCAACGGCAACGGCTATGCCACATCCCTGTTCATACCACAACTTCACTGTCCAGAATCCTTCCCCAGGTGACAGTGTGATCCCCCACTTCCTCCTCACAGAGTCTTTACACACTCCCAATGTACAGTCCCTCACATCCCCCACCTCCACCTCCCAGTAATGTCTCCCTGAGGTGAAGCCCTCACTCCCCAGCACACAGGGGTCAGCATCAAATCTCTGAGGAGTGTCCCACACATTCTGTCTTGTGTTTCCATTTCTGACACTTTTCCCATCTTCAGACAGGACGAGATAAGGAGCAGCAGTTTCAGGATCCAGAGTCACATTTACTGCAGAGAAAAGACACATTAATAAACATGACAGGGTTGCCAGGTAGAAATTTTTTTTCCAGCCCAATCCGGGCCAGAAACCAGCCCAAAACCCGCCCAAACACAAACCCCGCCCCTGACACCCCCACCCCCGCGTCACCGGCCCCGCCCCCGCCGTCACCGGCCCCACCTCCCACGTCATCGGGCCCGCCTCCCCGTCATCAGCCCCGCCTCCCACGTCATCGGGCCCGCCTCCCCGTCATCAGCCCCGCCTCCCCGTCATCGGCCCCGCCTCCCACGTCATCGGCCCCGCCTCCCACGTCATCGGCCCCGCCCAAAACGTCACTAACCCCGCCCAAAAACGTCACTAACCCCGCCCCCCGCGGCCGAAAAAAAATCAAAAAGCCGCCCAAAAAGCCGCCCGGAAGCCTAAAAAACCGCCCAAAAAACCGCAACCCGCCGCGGGCAAAAATTTCCCGCGGCGGGGCGCGGAAAACCGCCCAATTGGGCGGTAAAACCGCCCACCTGGCAACACTGAAACATGAGCAAACGCTTCTCATTAGCTTATCACACACCCACCGCTAACCCTCATTGGCTCCTCACACACCCAGGTCTAACCTTCATTGGCTTCTCCTGCACCTACCTCTAAACCTCATTTGCTGGTTCTTCAGTCAATCACTTTTTCTATGGCAGATGCTCTGCTATTGGCTATTATCACTGTCTTGTCTCAGATTGGACTTATCTCATTGGATATCAGATTTTCAGTGTTCCCTACTGGAATGAGTCTATTCATACCAACGAGGTTGGATAAAAACAGGAGATGGGATCACATCAAAATGCTGAAGCCAATTAGGTTAATCTCTGTTTCCCCTCCCCAACTCAGCCATCGTCCCTGTACTCTCAAAACAAAGCAAACAAACTATGAGCTGCTGCATCCTTGTTGTCTTTCTTTATTGTTGGTGGCATTTTTATTTCATTCACTTATATTTTCAAATATGCCAGCTTGTGCAGCATATGGAAGTGCACAGAGGAAGCATAATTACGGAATAACCTTTGATAAGGTAGAGTAATAATTTGTTATAAATTGTAATCACTGTGACACTTGGAGGGGCTGGTTCTAGGGACACCCTAACACTGCTGAAAATTAGTGCTTAGCTGTATGGAATATTTTAAAGATTGTTTTTCAATTCTGCTCTAAACAGACTACTCTGAAGTTCCTGTTTTCTGACTGAAACTAATTTTTTCTTGCAAAACAAGATAAGTACATAAGTAATGCCATACTGGGAAAAGACCAAGGGTCCATCGAGCCCAGCATCCTGTCCACGACAGCGGCCAATCCAGGCCAAGGGCACCTGGCAAGCTTCCCAAACGTACAAACATTCTATACATGTTATTCCTGGAATTGTGGATTTTTCCCAAGTCCATTTAGTAGCGGTTTATGGACTTGTCCTTTAGGAAACCGTCTAACCACTTTTTAAACTCTGCCAAGCTAACCGCCTTCACCACGTTCTCCGGCAACGAATTCCAGAGTTTAATTACGCGTTGGGTGAAGAAAATTTTTCTCTGATTTGTTTTAAATTTACTACACTGTAGTTTCATCACATGCCCCCTAGTCCTAGTATTTTTGGAAAGCGTGAACAGACGCTTCACATCCACCTGTTCCACTCCACTCATTATTTTATATACCTCTATCATGTCTCCCCTCAGCCGTCTCTTCTCCAAGCTGAATAGCCCTAGCCTCCTTAGTCTTTCTTCATAGGGAAGTCGTCCCATCCCCGCTATCATTTTAGTCGCCCTTCGCTGCACCTTTTCCAATTCTACTATATCTTTCTTGAGGTGCGGCGACCAGAATTGAACACAATACTCAAGGTGCGGTCGCACCATGGAGCGATACAACGGCATTATAACATCATAAGTACATAAGTACATAAGTAGTGCCATACTGGGAAAGACCAAAGGTCCATCTAGCCCAGCATCCTGTCACCGACAGTGGCCAATCCAGGTCAAGGGCACCTGGCACGCTCCCCAAACGTAAAAACATTCCAGACAAGTTGTACCTAAAAATGAGGAATTTTTCCAGTCCATTTAATAGCGGTCTATGGACTTGTCCTTTAGGAATCTATCTAACCCCTTTTTAAACTCCGTCAAGCTAACCGCCCGTACCACGTTCTCCGGCAATGAATTCCAGAGTCTAATTACACGTTGGGTGAAGAAAAATTTTCTCCGATTCGTTTTAAATTTACCACACTGTAGCTTCAACTCATGCCCTCTAGTCCTAGTATTTTTGGATAGCGTGAACAGTCGCTTCACATCCACCCGATCCATTCCACTCATTATTTTATACACTTCTATCATATCTCCCCTCAGCCGTCTCTTCTCCAAGCTGTTTTCCATACCTTTCCTAATAATACCCAACATTCTATTCGCTTTCCGAGCCGCAGCAGCACACTGAGCAGAAGGTTTCAGTGTATTATCGACGACGACACCCAGATCCCTTTCTTGGTCCGTAACTCCTAACGTGGAACCTTGCATGACGTAGCTATAATTCGGGTTCTTTTTTCCCCACATGCATCACCTTGCACTTGCTCACATTAAACGTCATCTGCCATTTAGCCGCCCAGTCTCCCAGTCTTGTAATGTCCTGTTGTAATTTTTCACAATCCTGTCACGATTTAACGACTTTGAATAACTTTGTGTCATCAGCAAATTTAATTACCTCGCTAGTTACTCCCATCTCTAAATCATTTATAAATATATTAAAAAGCAGCGGACCTAGCACAGACCCCTGAGGAACCCCACTAACTACCCTTCTCCATTGTGAATACTGCCCGTTTAACCCCACTCTCTGTTTCCCATCCTTCAACCAGTTTTTAATCCACAATAGGACATTTCCTCCTATCCCATGACCCTCCAATTTCCTCTGTAGCCTTTCATGAGGTACCTTGTCAAACGCCTTTTGAAAATCCATATACACAATATCAACCGGCTCCCCTTTGTCCTAAATTGGTCAGGCAAGATTTCCCCACACAAAAGCCGTGCTTACTTGGTCTCAGTAATCCATGTCCTCGGATGTGCTCTGTAATTTAGTTTTTAATAATAGCCTCTACCATTTTCCCCGGCACCGACGTCAGACTCACCGGTCTATAATTTCCCGGATCTCCCCTGGAGCCTTTTTTAAAAATGGGCGTTACATTGGCCACCCTCCAAACTTCCGGTACCACGCTCGATTTTAAGGATAAGTTGCATATCACTAGCAGTAGCTCCGCAAGCTCATTTTTCAGTTCTATCATGTCTCTGATTTCTTTTGTGCAAAAGGGAAGTAGGGCATGTTCGAGGTTCAAGAGATAAACCACCTGGCCAGTGGCTTGTTTACTTGAAACCTGTGACTACATTCTCTTGCACATCTTTGTAATTTTCCATGGCTCTGAAAAAAACCTAATAAAAAGGGGAGTTTTGAACAGTGAAATCAGAGGCTCGTCTACGGGTAAATGCACTGCATAGAACCACATTTATACTCTTGTGTTCTGCTACACCTTCAAATCCCTCAAAGTCCATTATGCAGTCTGACCAAGTTTTTTTTCCAAATATTGTTTATAGTAGGCTGTGTGACGCAATCCCAGGCTATCCCAACGTAGTATTATTGCCACTGTCTTCCAGTAGTCTAGCATGGTGATTTCCTCATCAGCATCTATGGCTTCATAGGCCTTGCTGTAAAGCTCCCATATGTAGTGGCACTGGAAAGCCTTTATTATTGCCTGATTGAGGGTCTGGATAATGGATGTGTTCTGGGGAATGAAGAGAACCTCATTATTGGGCTGTGCATTTTGTAGGTCTGCATGACAGTGTACTGGTGCATTATCCAAAATCAGCAATATCTTGAAGGCAAGGTTCTTATGGTGGAGATACCGTTCAACTTCTGGAATGAAACAGTTGTTGGACGTCATCCAAGCTTTGCGGTTCCATCTCCAATGGACTGACGTGTAATTCAGGTTCTTTCCTTTAGGTGCACAAGGATTTTGGGCTATGTACAGAGGCCTGCATTTGAAACCACCCTTGGCACTGGTGCACAACAACAGGGTAACATGATCTTTAAATGCCTTAAAACCAGGGGCTTTGGCTACCATTTTCGTTATATCTGTCCATTTGCCAGCCTGTTTGTAAAACAAGCCAGTCTCATCGACGCTGAAGACCTGCTCTGGCACATAAACCTTTTTTTCTATCATACTTAGCAGGGATGTTTTAAATTCTTCTGCAGCTTCGTTGTCAGCTGAACCTGTCTCACCACAAAGGCTTACATTTTTAAGCGCATATCTCTTTTAAACGCGCAAGCAGCCAGAACTTGCAGAAAAGGGTTTCGCGTTTTCATGACTCTGGGTGGCGTATTTATAAATCTGTTTGGCTTTGATCTTCACAGCAATCCTGTCCAAGCGCACTTTTATTTTTTAATCCACCATTTGCATTATCCACAAATTTAACCACTTTTCCATCTTTCCTACTGAATCAACACGAAGTACAGATGTAGTTTTGGAACTTTCTGGTTCTCCTTCTCAAACAGACCACTGAATCTCTTCCTTTTTTGCTGGATGGATCAGCTGACTCATTAAATTTTAACGTGTGGCCAACGGCAGAAACAGACATGCCGGAATGAAGCATATCCAACACACCTATTTTGTCACTAAGATACATCACATGTTTCTTTCTCTTACGATCGGTACATTAACACAACAAACTCCCTGAGCCCATACGCTGGGCCCCCTCCCTACCCATCTTCAAATCATTGCTCAAAGCCCACCTCTTCAATGTCGCCTTCGGCACCTAATCACTACACCTCTTCTCAGGAAATCTTAACTACCCCAACTTGACATTTCGTCCTTTAGATTGTAAGCTCTTCTGAGCAGGGACTGTCCTTATTTGTTAATTTGTACAGCGCTGCGTAACCCTAGTAGCGCTCTAGAAATGTTAAGTAGTAGTAGTAGTACATGAAAATTGTAACTCACCCCATGGATGCTTAGTGGCCATTTCCAGAAGCAGACTATCATTCAGATGGAAACAGTTTACTAAGGTGCGTTAGCATTTTTAACACACCCACAATTAGCGTGTAAGCACATATAGGGATATTGTAGGCACATAGACGGTTAATGCGCGTACATAGTTAACACACATTACATCTAATGCACCTAACCTCTTGGCCGCTCTAGGAAACTTGGTGGTTTGGTATAATTATTGTTTATCAGATTCAGTTACCTGTATATCTGCCAAATTCCATCCACCAATCTGCATTAAAATAAAGATGAACAATGATCAGATCCCAAAGAAGAGAAATAAGTACAATGATATAAAAATTATATTAGGGGTGGACAATGATTTTTTAATTGTGATTAATTGTGTGATGAAAATTTTAATCATGCAATTAAGCGTGCTTAATCACAGCATTTTGGGCATTAAAGAATAAAGTTTCAAACAGCCTTCACCCAGTTTCTCTCATGCTCCAATGCCCAGCCTTCACCAAGTTTCTCTTCCCCACCACCCGCATTTACCTGTACAGCACATGCTCAGCATTGCCCCAAACTCCTTGTCTTCCCCTGCACAGGGGTCAGGCTCTGAAGATACTTGAGTCACGCAGTGCAGGAAGTTGGGGAAGACTTGCGGTTTCAAATCTCACAAGACCTTCCCCACCTTCCTGAACCATGCAGCTCAAGTGTCTGCAGAGCCTGTCCATGCAGGGGGAGAGAAGGAGTTTGAGGCAGCACCAAGGAGGAGAAAAAATCCTGAGCCCTGCTGTAGAGGTAAGCATGGGGGAGGGGTGGGTCAGAGTAAAAAAAAAAAAACAGGCAGAATTAAAAAACATGGTATGCATTAAGGAACCCTTTTACCAAGCTGCGACCCAAGGGGGCCTGTGCTGCCTTCCCTGTGTGTTTTTTGCCACACGGCCATCTGGGGAGCAGCCCTTACCGCCACCCACTGAGATGCGACACTGCCCGATTACCGCCTGATACACCCTTAGTAAAAGGGGCCCAAATAGTGTTATTAACACATTAATTGCCCACCTCTAAAATACATATGTTACTAACTGAACAAACTTACCAAATACTGCATGATGTGATATGTAAAAAAACAAGAGAGAGAGAGAGAAATGTTAGAGATTTTAAATTATCAAAATGTCCCTCAATGAACTTATAAATACATTAATACGTAAGAGCATGACACATTTTCTGCTGCTTATCCCAGGAATAAGCTTATGACATAGTAAACACATGACTTCCAGGGTGCAATGCAGCAAAATAAAATAAGCTTTGCCTTATCACCCATTCCTTCTTCAGGTTACACTCAAATAGGAGTGACAATAGACAATGCAAGGTCATTGTTGCTTTGGACAGAACTGATGGTACAGCTGTTATACAGTAAGAACGTGACATTATCCAGCCCATATTCAGCCCACAGCAGTCAGTATTTTTAATGCTTAAATCATTTTATATTAATTTTAATGCAAAATCCACAAAAATATATGAATCCAGTCATATAAACAACCATATTCCCAACCCCAAACCATTCCCTTTTTCATTCCCCCCCCCTTAAGCAACCATAATAATGAGAAAAAAAAAACTGCATAATTAGTTTGATATTGACTGGATAATATGCTAGCTGTGTTTTTTTATATGGCTGGCCACCTCTAGATTACAAGACTGGTGCTCTAACCACTTGGCCACAGCTCTACTTACTTAGAGGCCCCTCCCTTTTGATTATGCCCCTTCAGGTCTCGCTCAGCCTGAGAGAGACCTGAAGGGGCATAATCAAAAGGGAGCGCCACCCAAGCAAGTGGAGCTGTGGCCAAGTGGTTAGAGCACCAATCTTGTAATCCAGAGGTGGCCAGTTCAAATCCCACTGGTACTACTGAAAGAGCTGTGAGCAAAAATAGTTTTGATTTGGATGGCCAAAAAAAAAAAAAAAGGACACTCCTGATTAGCACTTGGATTTATTTCCCACTTTAAGTTGTATAAAGTCTTTATTGAACATTTATCAAAACAGCATCACAAAATACAGCACTCCAGAACAAGTAAGTCATAGCATAACTGATCAGCAAGATTCTTTTTATTTTACGAGCTGGCCGACTGGCTTCTGCTCCAGGGACCTGCATACTCCTGTCATGGAGCTGGGTATGACATTTGAGGCTGGCAAAAAAATGTTTTAAAGTTTTTTTTAGGGTGGGAGGGGGTTGGTGACCATAGGCGGTCGGTGGCCCAACTGTTTGGGAAGGCTAAAGGGGGAGGGGTGGGGCCAGGGGTGGAGCTTAAATCCATAATTGTCTGATAACACACAGAAAAAATAAATAAATAAAAATAAAAGTCACAATACCTTTTATTAAATTTAGATATTAGATATGTATCATATGTCAAAGAATAAAGTGGTTGCTCAAAGCATATTCTAACCACAATCTCTCAACTGCAAAACACTATGCACAACTTTGTGCAAAAACACACTCAGAACCTTACTGTACCATAAATATTACACTGGGCAGAACCTAATACACCAATATACCACCCATACGGAAAATGCAGACCGTCAACAATATGAAACAAGGGATCATAATATCACAATTCTCATGTAGAGCCACAAAACACCCTAATTCATGTTTAATGTGGGATAAAATGCCATAAATAAGTAAATAAATATAAACTTTTAATGTTGAGCACCTGATTCTCAAAGTGGACATATTCCAAACACTATCATGAAAATAAAATGATCTTTTCTACCTTTGTAGTCTGGTGACTTTTTCTGATCATGCTGGCTCAGTATCCCATTCTGTTGCTATCTGTGCTCAGTGCAGGTCAGGAAGTCATTCTCCTTAAATATCTCCCTAGCAACCCAGGACACCTCCAGCCAACCCCCCCCCCCCCCCCCCCCCCCACTCCCCAGCAGTAAGCTAAACAAACCATAAACCAATTTCTACAATTGGTTACACAAGGCTAGAGGGCTTTCACTGCAGCTCCTGCTGTAAGGAACAATTTAAAACTCTCAGAGCACAGCAGGGGAGGCTTAGCCTGTCCAAGGTAAAATTATGTATCATACCTGATAATTTTCTTTCCATTAATCATAGCTGATCAATCCACAGACTGGTTGTGTCCATCTACCAGCAGGTGGAGATAGAGAGCAAACTTTTGCCTCCCTATATGTGGTCATGTGCTGCTGGAAACTCCTCAGTATGTCGATATCAAAGCTCCATCCGCAGGACTCAGCACTTAGAGAATTACACCCACGAAGGGACACTCTGCCCAGCTCACCACCGCCGAAACGGGGGAGGGGAATTAACCCAGCTCATCCCCACACAAGTGGGGGAGGGGAATCCGTCCAGCTCATCCCCGCGGAGCGGGGGAGGGACACCACACCCGCCGATGCGGGGGGATCTGGCTTATCCTGCAACCGCAACCGCGGGAGGAGCTGACTGACCCTAACACCGCCGAAGCGGGAGGGGTAGAAAGCTGCCCTACAGCCGCACGAAGCGGGAGGGAGTGCCGGCAGAATTTAAATCTCAATCCAGCCCCGTAAAACGGAGGGGAGAGGAATGCAGCAGCTCACTGTAACACAAACTCGTCTCAACTCTTGAAGAATCCAAGTGAAAGAAGAACTTGAACACGAAGTCCTCCTGAAGTAACTGAAGGCTAAACTTGAACCTAAAATTCAACCAGAATATAAACAGTACAGATATCTGGGAGGGGCTATGGATTGATCAGCTATGATTAATGGAAAGAAAATTATCAGGTATGATACATAATTTTACCTTCCATATCATCAAGCTGATCAATCCACAGACTGGTGGGATGTACCGAAGCAGTACTCACCCAGGGCGGGACATAGAAATCCCTGACCGCAACACTGAAGCTCCAAACCGGGCCTCCGCCCGAGCAGCCACAGTCAAGCGGTAATGCCTGGCAAAGGTATGGGCCGAAGCCCAAGTTGCCGCCTTGCAAATCTCTTCCAAGGAGACGGACCCTAAGCCGCTGCAATGGCTTCCTTGCCCATCTTGCCACTGTAGGCTTAGCAGCCTGCAGACCCTTACGAGGACCTGTAAAAAGGACAAACAGATGATCCGATTTCCGGAAATCATTGGTCACTTCCAAGTATCAGATGATGACTCGTCTCACATCCAGAAATTGAGAGCAGAGTATTCCTCTGGGTAGACCTCCCTACGAAAGGAAGGGAGACAGAGCTGCTGAATCACATGGAAGCGAAAAACAATCTTGGGCAGGAAGGAAGGCACTGTGCGAATAGTCACTCCTGCCTCAGTGAACAGCAGAAAAAAACTCTCGACATGAGAGTGCCTGGAGCTCGGAAACTCTTCTGGCTGAAGTGATAGCCACCAAAAAGACTGCTTTCAACGTCAGGTCTTTCAGAGATGCCCTCGACAAGGGTTCAAAAGGCGGCTTCTGCAATGCTCTTAGCACCAGGTTGAGATTCCACGCAGGCACCACTGAGTGCAGAGGAGGGCGCAGGTGATTAACTCCCTTGAGAAAGCGCACCACATCTGGCTGCGAAGCCAGGGAAGCACCCTTCAGGCGGCCCCTGAAGCAAGCCAGAGCCGCTACCTGAACTTTCAGGGAACTGAGCGACAGGCCTTTGTCCAGACCTTCTTGCAGGAACGCCAACACTGAAGAAATTGGAGCAGTGAAGGGAGAAAGTGAGCCTGCTTCACCACGCTGCAAAGATACGCCAAACCCTGGCGTAAGCAGTAGAAGTAGAGCGCTTCCTCGCTCTCAGCATAGTGGCGATGACCTTGTCTGAGAAGCCCTTCTTTCTCAGACGCTGCCGCTCAATAGCCAGGCCGTAAGACCAAAGGGGGAGGGATCCTCCACCACCACGGGACCCTGATGTAACAGGCCCTGCTCCACTGGCAGCCGCAGAGGATCGCCGACTGAGAGCCTGATCAAGTCCGCATACCAGGGACGTCTGGGCCAATCCGGACCCACCAGGATTACCCTGCCGGGATACTTTGCCACCCGGTCTAGCACCCTGCCCAACATGGGCCAGGGCGGGAACACCTAGAGAAGCTCTTGTGTCGGCCACTGTTGGAGAAGAGCATCTACTCCCAGGGATCGAGGGTCCCTTCCTCTGCTGAAAAAGCGCGGCACTTGGCAATTGGCCGATGACGCCATCAGATCTAGGCTCGGCTGGCCCCAGCGCTTCGTGATGTCCAAGAACGCCTGAGCAGATAGCTGCCACTCTCCGGGCTCCAAGGTATGGCGACTGAGAAAGTCCGCCTTGACATTCATGACTCTGGCAATGTGGGCCGCTGAAAGCTGCTCCAGGTTCGCTTCCGCCCACTGGCATAGATTCATAGCCTCCTTGGCTAGAGGGGCGCTCTTGGTACCTCCCTGGCGGTTGACATAGGCCACAGCCGTGACATTGTCCGACAGGACCCGTACAGGCTTCAACACCAGTACCGGGATGAACTCCAACAACACCAACCGAATGGCTCTGAGTTCCAGGAGGTTGATAGACCACTTGCCTCTGCAGGAGACCAGAGCCCCTGCGCTGTCCTTCCCAAGCAGTGGGCTCCCCAGCCCATCAAAGAGGCGTCTGTCGTGACGACAATCCACTCCGGGGTCACCAGAGGCATTCCTGCAGACAACTTGTCTGTCTGTGTCCACCAGCTCAGCGCCTTGCGCACTGCTGGGTCCAAGGGAAGGCGCACAGCATAAACCTCCGACATCGGAGTCCAGCGCAGCAGCAGAGATTGTTGTAGTGGTCTCATATGAGCCCTGGCCCAGGGCACTACTTCCATCGTGGCCGTCATAGAGCCCAACAGCTGCACGTAGTCCCAAGCCCGAATAGGAGAGGCTACTAGGAACTAGTCCACCTGAGCCTGAAGCTTGACAATCCGATTGTCTGGCAGGAACACTCTGCCCACTTGCGTGTCGAATCGAACTCCCAGATACTCCAGGGACTGAGTCGGGCGCAGCTGGCTTTACTCCCAGTTGATGATCCACCCCAGGGAGCTCAAAAGAGCAACCACCCGGTTCACAGCTTTGCCGCACTCTGCATAAGAGGGGGCTTGGATCAACCAGTCGTCCAGATAAGGATGGACTTGAACTCCTTCCTTCCTTCCTCAGGAAGGCCGCGATGACCACCATTACTTTGGAGAAGGTCCGCGGAGCAGTAGCCAACCCGAACGGGAGGGCTCTGAACTGGAAGTGTCGGCCCAGTACTGCAAAACGCAGAAAGCGTTGATGAAGAGGCCAGATGGGAATATGCAAGTACGCTTCCTTGAAGTCCAAGGATGCCAGGAACTCTCCTGCCTTCACTGCCGCTATAACAGAGCGGAGGGTCTCCATGCGAAAGTGCCGAACTTTCAAGGCCCAATTGACCCCTTTGAGGTCGAGGATAGGCCGTACAGAACCTCCTTTCTTTGGTATCACAAAGAAAAAGGAGTAACGTCCCTTGCCAAGCTGATTTTCTGGCACCGGAATGACCGCCCCCAGGCGGATCAGATTGTTCAAGGTCTGCTGCACTACCACAGCTTTGACCGGAGACTTGCAGGGAGAGAGTACAAACCCGTCTTTTAAGGGTCGGCAGAACTCTAGCTTGTAGCCGTCTCTGATGACTTCCAGCACCCAAGCGTCTGAAGTTATTGTGGTCCACTCGCCCATAAACGAGGACAGCCGTCCTCCAATCTGCACTGAGGCATGGACCAAGGCCCCGTCATTGGGTACGAGACCCTGGGGGAGAACCGGAGGGAGCACCTCCGGGACGGCGGTCTCTGCGAAAGGAATGCTGCTTGGGGGAGAAGTTCCTCTTGAAGGAAGAGGGGGCAGAGGAGCCCGACCTGCCCGGGCGGTACCGACGGGCTTCCTGAAACCGTCCTCTGGAGGTACCAGGGCGAGTACTAGCCCGAGCCCTGACCTCTGGTAACTTCTTGCCCTTAGACGTGCCGAGATCGGTCACGATTTTGTCCAGCTCGACCCCAAAGAGCAGCTTGCCTTTAAAAGGCAATCTAGCCAGGCGGGATTTAGAGGCGTGGTCAGCAGACCAATGCTTCAGCCAAAGCCACCGCCGCGCAGAGATTGTCTGAGCCATGCCTTTAGCTGAGGCTCTCAAGACATCATACAGCAAGTCTGCCAAATAGGCTAAGCCCGATTCCAGGGCCGGCCAATCAGCCCTCAAGGAATGATCCGAGGGGGAAGCCCGCTGCACCATAGTCAGGCACGCCCTGGCCACATAGGAGCCGCAAACTGAGGCCTGCAAACTTAAAGCAGCCGCCTCAAAGGACGACCTTAAGGCCGCCTCCAATCTTCTGTCTTGGGCGTCCTTTAGGGCTGTGCCACCTTCCACCGGCAACGCCGTTTTCTTAGTCACCGCAGTGATTAAAGAATCCACGGTGGCCACAGAAAGGCCTCACGTTCACTTACAGGCAAAGGATAGAGGCGGGACATAGCCCTAGCCACTTTAAGGCTCGCTTCCGGGACATCCCATTGAGCCGAAATTAAGGTGTGCATGGCATCATGCACGTGGAAGGTTCTAGGCGGGCGTTTCGTCCCCAGCATAATGGCAGAGCCAACAGGGGCTGAGGGAGAGACGTCCTCCGGAGAGGAAACTTCAAAATGCCCATGGCCTGCACAAACAGGTTGGGCAAATCCTCTGAGCTAAAAAGTCGCGCTGCAGAGGGGTCATCCGCTCCATCCGAGCGGGGATCCGTCTCCTCCAAGGAATCCGCAAAGGACCGTTGGGAGAACTCAGATACGCTGCCCTCATCTACATCGGAGGAGACAAAGTCCTCCAAGGCCTGGGAATCAACCCGAGGGCGTTTACCTCCGGGGGCCTCAACCTCTTTACCTGACGAGGGAGCAGGGGCAGCGTTCTGCATAAGGAAGGCCTGATGCAGCAGCAAAATAAACTCGGGGGAGAAACCCCCCAGACTGTGCACTTCCGCAGCCTGGGCAACAGCCCTAGACGCACCCTCAACCGGCGCTCGCAAGAGCGGGGGAGAGACATGCTGCGCATCCAAGATGGCGTCCGGCGCGACACTCCCGAAGGAGCCGCGCGGGAAAAACGGCGCTTAATTTTAGCCGCCTTTGTGCCGTCGCCCAAATTAAGGGCGTTCATGGCATTGTCTCCTACCTCAAGGGCGGCCCAAGAAGAAGCCGTCCGAGCCGCGTGGCCGGCCAAGATGGCGGAGGCGAGGAGCGGGGGATGGGCGTTTATGGCGGGAAAAACCGCCACACCGGAGGAAGGACCGGGACACTCATCGGTCACAAAACTGTCACCCAACAAGGGCGAATCAGACTTTAAGACCCCCGCATCCCCTCTAGAAGCGCCCAAGCGATCTGGGGAGCGACTCTTTACGCCCTCGCCCTCCGACGCCATATGCCACGAGGAGATAAATCGGGGAACCCCCTGCCCGCTATAAAAAGGTAAAAATTACCTGCTTTCCGCTCCGAGCTGTAACGACCTGGTGTCCCAGTGAGTAGCTGCAATGAACGTTTAAATAAACGTCGAAATAAACGCCTTTAAGGACGTTCAAAATTTTTTTTTTTTTTAACGGAGCCAGCGGGAGGGGGGAGAAAAGGAGGGACCTGGCACCACCAGGTTTGCACTTGCTCAAAAGAGCCCTCAACCCCAGGCACTCAACAAAACCTAAAAATTAGGCTTGGAGGCCTAGCCAGAGCTGCTGCTGTGTGTGACCACCACCTGCTGAGATAGAGAACATACTGAGGAGTTTCCGGCAGCACATGACCACATATAGGGAGGCAAAAGTTTGCTCTCTATCTCCACCTGCTGGTAGATGGACACAACCAGTCTGTGGATTGATCAGCTTGATGATATGGAAGCCTCTTATACTGGACGCCTATGTTGGTGACCACTGGGGGAGTATGGGGAGGTCATCCCTGATTCCTTCCGGTGGTCATCTGGTTAGTTTGGGAAGCTTTTTGAGGCTTGGTCGTGAATAAAAAGGGACCAAGTGAAGCTGGCGAAATGCTTGTCATCGCTGGTACTCTTTTTTTCCATTATCAGCTGAAGCCAGCCATCTCATAAGCACGCCCCGCCTTCGTTACCCTGCTGACATGCCCCCTTGAAGTTTGGCCGCCTCTGCGACGGAATGCTGGCAAGTGCATCAGAAAATCGGCTTTCGATTATACCGATTTTGCCGGATTTGGGAGATGAGCGGCCATCTCCCGATTTGTGTTGAAAGATAGCCGCTCTTCTCGTTCGAAAATAAGGTGGACTATGTCCTACTGTGGGGTGAACAGTATAACACTGTATTTTACTGTGGTGTCTGTTTCTCAGATTAATAATTTTATTTGTGCACATTTTTACTGGAATCATCGGAATCATCTAGAGCATTTGTAAAGAGGAAAAAACAAATTAAAAATATACCAATTCCTCACCTCCAAATTTTGTAATCCATTTCTTCAGCTGTTGAGGGTAACTCAATTGGAAACCCATTTTCAGATCAGTAGAAACAACCTCTGGTTCCGGAAACTTCATTGTCTGACACCTATGGGTTAGAGAGTCACTGGGATTATTCTGGGAGATGTTCACACCCAGGGGACAGAGATGTAAACACTGGAAGGAATGAGATATACTGTGAACACTCAGTTTTCTGTAATTATGAGACTCATTTTTGAAAAAGGAAAACTTTCAAAAAGTGGCACAAAATGCCCAAATCGCTATTTTTTAAAAACATTTTTTTTTTATATTTTGCTACAGAAGGGAGTGTGTAAGGGGTAGGATTTGGGCATTCCTAATACTCAGATGTTTTTCTGCCACAATGGAACAAAACAAAAATATCCAGGGCTACAATTCAGATGTTTTGTTTTTATCACAACTAAGTCACAACAAGGTGTCTTACAAGGTGTCTTAAATGACCAATTGACTACTGAAGGGATTAAGGCATGACCCCCCCCCCCTTACTCCCCTAGTGGTCACTGAGCCCCTCCTACCACCCGAAGATGAGAAATAAACAGTACATATCAGCCTCTATGACAGCCTCACATGTTATGGTCATTACAATTAGAGCAGCAAGCAGATCCCTGGAGTAGCCTAGTGGTCAGAGATATGGACCAGGCCCATATCTCACTCTATCTGTTACACTTGTGGTGGAAAGTGTCAGCCCTCCAAAACTTACCAAAAGCCTACTGTACCTACATATAGGTGAGACCTGCAGCCATAAGGGCTATTGTAGTTGTGTACAGTAGTATTTTGGTGGGTTTTGGAGGACTCACTATACAAGATAACGGGGCAGCGATGAGATGCGTACCTGGGACCTTTTAGGTGAAGTCCACTGCAGCGCCCTCTAGGGTGCCCCACTGCTCTGCTGGGATGTCTGTGTGGTCAGTCTACTAAGAATGCTGGTCCACATTTGTCCTAATGGCTTGATTTTGTGTGTTTTTCACTTAGATATTTTAGATTTATAGAATCTAGAGCTAAATGTCATCTGCCAGTTGGATTCTGTCTCCCAGTCATGTAAGGTTGTCTTGCAATTTTTCACAATCCTCTTGTGTTTTAACAACTTTGAATAACTTTATGTCCTCAGCAAATTTAATCACCCCACTCATTAGTCCCATTTCTAAATCATTTGTGACTAAGTTAAAAAGTAGAGGTCCCAGCACAGACCCTGAGGAACCCCATTATTTACCCTTCTCCATTGAGAATATTGACCATTTAACCCTACTCTGTTTTCTATCTTTTAACCAGTGTAGATTAGGAATTGGTTATTGGACAGAAAACACGGGGTAGGGATAAATGGTCATTTCTCTCAATGGAGGAGGGTGAACAGTTGAATTGCGCTGGGGATCTGTACTGGGACTGGTACTATTTAACATATTTATAAATGATATGGAAATCGGAATGACAAGTCAGGTGATCAAATTAGTAAATGATACAAAACTATTCAAAGTTGTTAAAACACGTGTGGACTGTGAAATATTTTAGGAAGATCTGAGGAAATTGGAAGACTGGGCGTCCAGATGGCAGATGAAATTTAATGTGGGTGAATGCTAAGTGATGCACATTGAAAAGAATAATCCGAATCATAGTTACTTGATGCTAGGGTCTATCTTGGGGGTCAGCGCTCAAGAAAAAGATCTGGGTGTTATTGTAGCTAATATGCTGAAATCTTCTGCTCATTGTGCGGCGGCAGCCAAAAAAAGCAACTAGGATGCTAAGAATTATTAGGAAAGGGATGGTGAATAAGACCGAAAATGCTATAATGCCTTTGTATCGCTCCATGGTGCATCCGCACCTTGAGTATTTCATTCAGTTCTGGTCGCAGTATCTCAAAAAAGATATAGAAGGGCATTTTCGATGTGATAGACGTCTAAGTCCGACTTTGGACGTTTTGCAAAAAACATCCAAAATCTGAATAGGAAAGAAGGCCATTTTCAAAAAAGAAAAATGTTTATCTTTTTTTTTTTAAATACTGTTTTGAACAAGGTTTTGTGATTTGAACGTTTTGTTTTTTGGTCCATTTTCGGAAAAAAGAAAAAACATCCAAGAAAAAAAACACACAAAATCAAGCCATTGGGATGTAGGAGGAGCCAGCATTTTTAGTAGACTGGTCCCCCTGACATCCCAGTAAAGCAATAGGGCTTACTAGGGGGCACTGCAGTGAACTTCATAAAATGCTCCCAGGTACACACCTCACCATTGCTCCCTTACCTTGTCTGCTGAGCCCCCAAAACCCACTACCCCCAACTGTACACCACTACCACAGCTCTTACGGGTGAAGGGGGCTTCTGGTGAGATTTGGAGGGCTTACAGTTTCGTCCAGAAGTGTAACAGGTAGGGGGAGGTAGAAGCCTGGGTCCACCTGTCGGCAGTGCACTGCACCCACCACTAGACTACTCCAGGGACCTGCATGCTGTTCTAATGGACCTGAGTATAACATCTGACGCTGGCATAGAGACTGCCAAGTCATGTTTTTCATCACATTTGGGGGCTGGGAGGGGGTTAGTGAGCACTAGGGGAATAAGGGGAGGTCATCCCTGATTCCCTCCAGTGGTCATCTGGGTATTTAGGGCACCTTTTTGTGCCTTATTCGTTATAAAAACAGGTCTAGCTCAAAAACATCTAAGTTTTAGTCCAGGAAGATTTTGTTTTGTTCCATTATGACTGAAAAACATCAAAGTCTTAGGAACGCACAAGTCCCAGCCTGATCAAGCCCCCTGACACGCCCCTTGAGATTTGGACGCACTTCTGACGGACTTCATAGAAAAACATCTAAAAATAGGTTTTGAAAATACTGATTTGGACTTTTTTGTGAGAAAAAGATCCAAATGCTGCTTTATGCCACTTTTTAGATGTTTTTCTGTTTTGAAAATGAGCCCAATACCGGAATTAGAAAAGGTTCAAAGAAGAGCAACCAAAATGATAAAGGGGATGGAACTCCTCTCGTATGAGGAAAGGCTAAAGAGGTTAGGGCTCTTCAGCTTGGAAAAGAGACGGCTGAGGGGAGATATGATTGAGGTCTACAAAATCCTGAGTGGTATAGAACGAGTAGAAGTAAATCGATTTTTTTACTCATTCCAAAAGTACAAAGACTAGGGGACACTCGAGGAAGTTACATGGAAATACTTTAAAAATAAATAGGAGGAAATATTTTTTTACTCAACGAATAGTTAAGCTCTGGAGCTCTTTGCCAGAGGATGTGGTAACAGTGGTTAGCGTATCTTTGTTTAAAAAAGATTTGGACAAATTCCTGGAGGAAAAGTCCATAGACTGCTATTGAGAGAGACATGGGAAGCAACTGCTTGCCCTGGGATTTGTAGTATGGAGTGTTGCCATGATTTTGGTTTCTGCCAGGTACTTGTGACATGGCTTGGCCACTGTTTAGAAAACAGGATACTGGGCTAGATGGACCATTGGTCTGACCCAGTATGGTTACTCTTATGTTCTTATAATCCACAATCCAACACTGTATCCTATCCTATGACTTTTTAGTTTCCTCAAAAGAAATTCATGGGGAACTTTAACAAATGTCTTCTGAAAATCCACGTTTATTCTAAGAAATAGCAACACATTAGATCGAGACAAGATGGCGGCGATAACGGACGTGTGATTCCCGAGCTCCTCAGAATCTTTCTTGTTTGACCCTGAGAATTTCTTTCCCCGACTGTTTAGATGGGGAAAAGAAAGGGAAAAACGTTGGCACCTACCTCCGTGGCACCAACGTCGACACCAATCTCGAGGCAATCAACATTGGAGAACTTTGGTATCGGGATCCTTGGTGAGCTGACTTCCACTTCGACGGTCTCAAACCCTTTGGGAGATGAGTGCAGCGCCGAGGGAGCGACGTTGAGTCCTCCCGCTCTCACCGCACCTCCACAACCCGGAAGTGGATTGCTAGCAGTGGGGTCACTGCAGCTGGAAGCTGGTGCTCCGTTGCGTGTGGTAGGAGGACCCATTGCTGAATTAACCCCGAGTTTAGGAACACCAAAGCAGGGGCAGACGCAGGACGCCACCCCAGCCACTCGAGGTTTGACTTCCGAGCAGAGTGGAGGACGAAAAAGACCAGTATCGGTGACCATGGACAGTTTGTGGGACGCAATACAGGAGGTAAACGGAATGTTACTGCAGATGAACACTTCTATTAAGGGCGAGATAGGTGAATTGAAGCAAACTGTTCAAGATCTATCTTTAAATGTCCAAGAGCATAAGGAAAAGATTTCTCAGATGGAAGATGAGGTTGTACAATTAAAGAATTTAACTCTAACCTTGGTTAAGGATAAAGAAATTCAGGAAAGAAAATTAGAATATTTGGAAAATAATACCCGGAAGAACAACCTGAGGCTGTTGAACTTCCCCAAATCTCCTCTAATATCAGCAGATGAAATGCTTAAAAAATATTTCGGAGAAGTTTTGGGGATCCCGAAAGAGGGATTTCCACCTATTACACGGCTCCAGTATATTACTGGAACCGAGAAACTATCGAAAGAACAACCCCAGGTTATGGCAAATTTGAACTTGACTGAATTTCTTGAGAGCTCTCTGGAATGTATTACAGAGAGAATAACATTGCTTGTGACTTTTGCTCTTGAACTTGATAGACACAATATTCTTAGATTATATTTTCGCCATTTAAATGATGTTTTTTTGGGGCAAAAAATACAGATTTTCCCCGACTTAGCTAGGAATACACAAAAGAGAAGAAAGGAATTTCTACTTTATAAATCTAGAGTGTTAAAATTGGGTGCTACTTTTCTCTTGAAATTCCCATGCAAATGTCATATAATGATTGGTTCAAATAATTATATATTCTTTACCCCTCAAAAACTATTACAATTTATTTCATCTAAGGAAAATGTTCAAGTACCAAATGTGTTGACTCCCTAAGTAAAGCGCTGATACGTCGGCTGTGGATATCAACTACGCCCTTACCGTTATGAATAATTGGCTTATTTTTATAGGCTTGTTTTTCCTTTTAATTTCCTAGTATCTTGTCTCATTTATTGTGGACTAAAATAATTTTGTTAATCTTAACTTAGAACCTATTTTGGTAATAAGTAATTTTGTTTTACAGCTAAGTTCTATTTCTGATAATTCCTGGTTTATGTCATGAGATGTAAATTTGAAAACTATAAATAAAGAATTTAAAAAAAGAAATAGCAACACATTTTTATAGAATTACTTTGTTATGGCCAGTGTCAGAGCAGAGACCCTCACTACCAACTCCTTCTACACTCAATCCCACCTCCCTCTCTCAATTCCACGTCTACTACTACTGCAAAAGACAGGTACAAATCAAGGTAAGGTATACACAAGAAGTAGCACATAATGAGTTTATCTTGTTGGGCAGACTGGATGGACCGTGCAGGTCTTTTTCTGCTGTCATCTACTATGTTACTAATCATTTCTATAGCACTAGTAGACATACACAGCACTGTACACATTATATACAGGTACTTTCTCTGTCCCTAGGGGGCTCACAATCAGAGTTTTTTGTTCCTGGGGCAATGGAGGGTTAAGTGATTTGCCCAATGTCACAAGGAGCTGCAGTGGGAATTGAACCCAGGTTGCCAAGGTCAAAGCCTGCTACACTAACCATTAAGCTTAACTCTCCCTTTCACCAATCAATTAATTCCCTTCTTTCTTACTCAAAACCTATCCAGGGACATAGAAAAGGACAGAAAACTAACTTGTACCTGCTCAGGGCGTCCTTCACATCCTAAAGGGAAATGAGACAGAGAATATTTCTAGTTAGATTTCACAGTTTATGAGAACACGTTATACATTAGGATACTCTACTCACAGCTCTGCTCAATCACATAACAGCTACAAAATTTTGATGCCATTTCTATGATCAGCATCCAAAAATCTATAAGAAACACCCAAACTCATTATGGAAACAAGTGTTATCAGCCTGTTTTGAACCTACCATTTATCTTCTAAGTTGTAATTGATACATGGCAACTTTTCACGTATTTAGATAAAACACATGTCCTTCATACCAATCAGACTTTTGGATGGGGCACAGTACTGAAATCTCCTTAGTGGCTCTGATCCGTGATCTGCATGTTGAGGCTCTCAAGGGCCTGGTTTGGGCAGAGGTGGAGTTGTGATATCTGGGTGAAAAGGTATCAAAAGTGGGGTAAGTGACTTATTTCTACCAGAGGGATATCAACTGTATAATCCTGCAAAATTTCAGCCCCGGAAATCACATACCCACAGTTTTTAGGCTGCTAGTGATATGCAATTTATACTTAAAATCGAGCGTGGTACCGGAAGATTGGAGGGTGGCCAATGTAACGCCCATTTTTAAAAAAGGCTCCAGGGGAGATCCGGGAAATTATAGACCGGTGAGTCTGACGTCGGTGCCGTGGAAAATGGTACAGTCTATTATTAAAAACAAAATTACAGAGCACATCCGAGGACATGGATTACTGAGACCAAGTCAGCACGGCTTTTGTGTGGGGAAATCTTGCCTGACCAATTTAGGACAAAGGGGAGCCGGTTGATATTGTGTATCTGGATTTTCAAAAGGCGTTTGACAAGGTACCTCATGAAAGGCTACAGAGGAAATTGGAGGGTCATGGGATAGGAGGAAAAGTCCTATTGTGGATTAAAAACTGGTTGAAGGATAGGAAACAGAGAGTGGGGTTAAATGGGCAGTATTCACAATGGAGAAGGGTAGTTAGTGGGGTTCCTCAGGGGTCTGTGCTAGGTCCGCTGCTTTTTAATATATTTATAAATGATTTAGAGATGGGAGTAACTAGCGAGGTAATTAAATTTGCTGATGACACAAAGTTATTCAAAGTCGTTAACTCGCGACAGGATTGGGAAAAATTACAGAAGGACCTTACGAGACTGGGAGACTGGGTGGCTAAATGGCAGATGATGTTTAATGTGAGCAAGTGCAAGGTGATGCATGTGGGAAAAAAAAGAACCCGAATTATAGCTACGTCATGCAAGGTTCCACGTTAGGAGTTACGGACCAAGAAAGGGATCTGGGGCTCGTCGTCGATAATACACTGAAACATTCTGCTCGGTGTGCTGCTGCGGGTCGGAAAGCGAATAGAATGTTGGGTATTATTAGGAAAGGTATGGAAAACAGGTGTGAGGATGTTATAATGCCATTATATCGCTCCATGGTGCGACCGCACCTTGAGTATTGTGTCCAATTCTGGTCGCCGCATCTCAAGAAAGATATAGTGGAACTGGAAAAGGTGCCGCGAAGGGCGACTAAAATGATAGCGGGGATGGGACGACTTCCCTATGAAGAAAGACTAAGGAGGCTAGGGCTTTTCAGCTTGGAGAGGAGATGGCTGAGGGGAGACATGATAGAGGTATATAAAATAATGAGTGGAACAGGTGGATGTGAAGCGTCTGTTCAAGCTTTCCAAAAATACTAGGACTAGGGGGCATGTGATGAAACTACAGTGTAGTAAATTTAAAACAAATCGGAGAACACATTTCTTCACCCAACGCGTAATTAAACTCTGGAATTCGTTGCCAGAGAACGTGGTGAAGGCGGTTAGCTTGGCAGAGTTTAAAAGGGGGTTAGACGGTTTCCTAAAGGACAAGTCCATAAACCGCTACTAAACAGACTTGGGAAAAATCCACAATTCCAGGAATAAGATGTATAGAATGTTTGTACGTTTGGGAAGCTTGCCAGGTGCCCTTGGCCTGGATTGGCCACTGTCGTGGACAGGATGCTGGGCTTGATGGACCCTTGGTCTTTTCCCAGTGTGGCATTACTTATGTACTTAGGCTGTAGAACATGAAAAACATCAACACTGTGAAAAAGGTGTATAGTCCCTATCTACTGACCCTACAGTACACAAAACTTTCAAAAATGGAAGTTGCCCAATTTACCCCTCCAAACGTTTATAACCTTTATCTCTGTTACCTTTTCACTCAACGACTCAAATATTGATCATTAAAAACACATGACTTGTGTGTACATGTGTAGAGCACATACAGCAATCTACACCTTCTTCAGAGCAGGAGGATTTGGCCATTTAAGCCCCATGAAATTATTTTAAAAGTTCTGATTTGGTAAGTGCAGCTGATGGCTGAAAAATCAGACCTTATGTAAGATATTTTGATCTGCTACTTGAATTCCCTGATTCCTCCTGGAAGATCTGTAACCTCCTTAGAAATAGATTTGTTAATCTCACCTTCAGTAACTCGTTGGGTGGCTGCTGACTTTTCTGTTCTATCATGGAGATCAGTTGCATGAGGTAGGAACTTTGCTCTTCTAGATGGGTCACATTTCCCCTCATTCTCTGGAGAATCTTCTCCTCTTCCTTCTCCAGTCTTGAGAGAATGATCTGCTTCTCCTTATTCAGAAACTGTTGTAACTCCTCAAACTCAGACTCCACTTTCTGTCGTTTGATCTGTGTCTCACTCTGGATTAAACACGGAAAGATAATTCTCAGTAACAGTACAGTGATTCTGGATTGAGGTCTTTCCATGAACAAGAAATCTCTGTTGTTGTCAGCAGGACAAGTACAAGTGTACTGAGCACCCTAGATTACCTTACCTTCTCCCACCCAAACCCATATTCCAGACTTGAAGTGGCTCCATTACCCACCTCTCAGTGGTGGCTCTGGTACAGCATTTCCTCCTTTAACAGTCGTGACTCCAGCACAGCCTTCCTCCTCTCACCACCCATTCTTTTCCCAGCCTTCCTCTCTCACCATACTCAGAAGCTTATCCCACTTTCACAATCTCCTCCATCACCTGCTCAGCAACTCCCTCTGCCTCTCTGCACTGTACCCATTCCGGTACCCATAGGAGCCAACTCTGTTGGTGCTGTGGGTGCTTGAGCACCCCCAATATTGAGAAAATTCCTTGTATGTGTCCAGGGAGGGGTTATTTCCACTGGGTTTAGCATCCCCAATAATTTTGTAAAGTTGGCTCCTATGCTGGTACCACTGTTGTCCCCATATTGTCTCTAAGTGAGCAGAAGAGGGGTCTCCCTCCTTTCCTTACCACAAGCAGCCTCCATTTCTCTCTTCCCCAGCATCTACCCCCTGCATCTCCCCATTCTCTTCCTTCCTCAGTATTCATTACCATCTTGTTCTCCTCTCTCTTCTTCTAGTATCTAGCCCCAGCTTTTGTACATTTTGTTAAGTAGTGGTTCTCTACAGTTGTGGAGGAGGGAAGGAGGGGATGAAGGGGTGCTGATTCTTTAAGAATTTGTTTTCTGGCTACTGCTGTTAAATTTGACTATATTTTCAATAAAGCTTTGAAAAATTCAAGAAAACAAACAAGCAAAAAAAACCAAAAACAACAACAACAAAGTAAGTGGTCACAGACCAGCAGATACTGTGATTTAAATGTAGTTACAGTGCTGTCTCTAAAAAGAAGGTGGAATGGTAGGAAGCTAGGGTTAGGGTACCCTCACTTCACCCACTGGCTGTGCAGAACCTCCAGCTGAAAGAGCTTGAAAATCTCGTTTTCCTGCGGACCACTGAGTTCACCTAACACCAGCTCTGCTGAGCTTTGTGACACCAGAGGATCCAGAATCCGCAACTATATCCTGGAGCTCTCAAAACCAATCAACAGTTATTGGTTATAAATGATTAAATTAGATGAAAATGAGTTTCCACATCGCAGGAGTTATTTCAGATTGAAATCTGTATCCTGGAACTCAGTTAAAAGGCATCAGGACAGACCCATCCCTGAATGAGCAGAAACCTACATATAACACATCTGTGAGTATCACCAGATAACTCCTTACTATAATGTCACAGTTCACCGAGTGGATTACCTCAGCAATGATGTGATGAAAGCACTGAAAGGCAATTCTATGAACTGGCACCAAGAGAGAGGTACAACTATGGGGTGCACTTAATGTCATTTATTTAATGATTTCAGGACAAGCCTTATAGAATAAGAGCAGAAAACTAATAAGATGTTATCAGATGAACCCCTTTAAGTTTATTTTATTCCTATGGGTGTCTTAGTTTTTTCAGTATTCTTTGCTTGAAATTTCACTTAAATTGATATGAAATAAGTCTGGTATAAAACAAGATACTTTAAAAGTTATTTTTCTTTTCTTTTCCATTTTCTTCCTCCAACAGGTCTCATTACACTCAGAGTGTTTCTCAATTAAGTATTAATGTATCTAAGATTATCAGATTTAAGTAGAGGAGTGTGGTAGCCGTGTTAGTCCACTCTTAAAGGTTATCAATAGAAATCAAACAAAATAAAACATGGAAAAGAAAATAAGATGATACCTTTTTGATTGGACATAATTTAATACATTTTTTAATTAGCTTTCGAAGGTTGCCCTTCTTCGTCAGATCGGAAATAGGCAAATGTGGTAGCTGATAGTACCCTGTTTCCCCGAAAGTAAGACATCCCCCGAAAATAAGACCTAGTAGAGGTTTTCCTGAATTGGTAGATATAAGGCCTCCCCGAAAGTAAGACCTAGCAAATTTTTATTTGAAAGCAGGGCCGCCGAGAGCCAGACAAGGCCGCCCCCGGGCCGCCCCCCCCCACACCCGAGGTCGCTGGGCCCCCCCTCCACCCACCCTCCGTCGCTCCCGGAACTAATCTTAAACGCCTCCTTTCACCTTCGCAGCAAGCAGCAGCAGGGCAGACCTCTCCTTCCTTCCGTGCCCCGCCCTTGCGGACGTTACGTCAGGCGAGGGCTGAACACGGAAGGAAGGAATGGCCTGCCCTGCTGCTGCTTGCTGCGAAGGTGAAAGGAGGCATTTAAGGTTAGTTCCGGGAGCGACGGAGGGCGGGCGAGCCAACCCCAATCCAACTCCGATGTTTCCCCGAAAAATAAGACAGCCCCTGAAAATAAGACCTAGCACATTTTTGGGGGCAAAAATTAATATAAGACAGTGTCTTATTTTCGGGGAAACACGGTATATATAGGAGAAACATCAAAGCATTACTTTGACAGTCTGACAGGGTGGGAGGGTGGGGGTATGCATGGGGACATCAAAGCATTTCATTGATATTCTAACAGGATGGGAGTTGGTAGGTGAGAGGAGGATAATAAACAGAGAAATAAACAGAGAGAAAACACAGATCCTTATCCTATATAATAATTCTCACCTCCAACATTCTGAGGCTGCCTGGAACCGTGGATCATGTTGGAGTAGATAATAGTGATGTCACACAACCCACACCAGATTGGCCAGTAGAAGGGAGAGGGGCGGAGCCAGGATACAGGGAGCAGCGAATCAGCACAACACGGGGAATGCACAGCAGCAGGAACAGAAGCCTCTCTCTCACAGTCACTCTCTCAAACATACACACTCAGAGGAAAACCTTGCTAGGGCCCGTTTCCTTTCAAACAGAAACGGGCCTTTTTTACTAGTTAAGGATAATAAACAGATTTAAGTAAATTCTCTTTGTCACACTCATTTATCTCTTTTTATCTTTCAGTGTCTTCCAGGAAAATCCTTCTTGCATGGGCCAGTATTGAAAGATACCCCTCCTCCTCCTCCTCAGGTAAGTATGAAAGGGTCGTCTTCTGTTATTCTCCCCCTAATAGCCTATCTATAACAAATACAAGAATCCCATCTTTCCATTATTTATATGTTCTATTGTGCATCTTTTTTCTTCAATAATCTGTTATCTAACTCCTTTTATTTAAAAATATAATATTCCCTAACTTTCCCACTGAAGAAATGATTCTTAATATTTTCAAGTTATTACTCAACCTTTTTAATCTCTCTGTTCAGTCTCACTATATATATATATTTTTTTTTAATTCTTGTCTCAGAAGATGCGATGATTAAATTGTTCAGGAATTAATTAAGATGCTGAATATTGACTATCTAATTCCTTCTTGTCCTGCCTTATTTTTTCTTTGATATCTCAGCTGGTAAATTGCTGACTAACAGGCATTTTCCGGCTTTTCATGCCTTCACAGAGATCTGAATATATTTCCAGTGAAACATACTTCATTATGACTCAGGGTCATGTTTACTAAAGTGCATTTGTGTTTTTAGCGCGCCTACACTTAAAGCATGCGCTAACCATGTAGGCGCCTATAGGGATATTGCAGGCACGTACATGGTTAATGCACGTACATGGTTAACTTGCATTAAAAATATTAACGCGCCTATAACACTGCTTAGTAAACAGTGACCTCACTGTTTATTTTGGTACATTTGTATCCCACATTTCCCCCCATATTTGTAGACTCAATGTGGCTTACATAGTTCCGGAGGTGCGATTGCAAACTCCGGTGTAAACAAATACAAAGTGATGTAATGGTAAAGTTCATGTGGTACAGCCACATTAGGGAATAGTGCGACTGAAGAGTTGAGTTGTGTCCATACTGTTATTAGTTGTGTTGTGTTGCAGTGAGCTGGCATTTATTTTGGATCGTTGCGGTATGTCTTTTTGAAGAGGTTTGTTTTCAGTTTTTTCCTGAAGTTTAGAAGGTCATTCGTCTCTTTCAAGGCTTTTGGTAGTGCATTCCACAGTTGGGTGCTTATATAAGAAAAGCTGGCCGCATAGGTAGATTTGTATTTGAGTCCTTTAAAGCTAGGGTGGTGGAGATTTAGGTATGATCATGTTGATTTGGATGTATTTCTAGTTGGCAGGTCGATCAGGTCAGCCATGTATCCCGGGGCTGCGCCGTGGATAATTTTGTGGACTATAGTGCAGATTTTGAAGGTGATACTTTCTTTGATTGGGAGCCAGTGTAGTTTTTCGCGAAGGGGTTTTGCACTGTCATATCGCGTTTTCCCGAAGATAAGTCTCGCTGCCGTGTTTTGAGCTTTCTGGAGTTTCTTTAGGATTTGTTCTTTGCATCCTGCGTAAATTCCGTTGCAGTAGTCTGCATGGCTTAGTACCATTGATTGTATCAGGTTGAAAGACTATTTACATTTTGAGTGTTTATTTGAGTTGATATTCTTGAGACCCTAGCAGGCTTATTTTCGAAAGAGAAGGACGTCTATCTTTCGACACAAATTGCAAGATGGACATCCTTCTCACAGGGTCGCCCAAATTGGCATAATCGAAAGCCGATTTTGGGCACCCTCAACTGCTTTCTGTCACAGGGATGACCAAAGTTCATGGGGGCGTGTCAGATGCGTAGCAAAGGCGGGACTGGGGCGTGCTTAACACATGGGCGTCTTCGGCCAATAATGGAAAAAAGAAGGGCGTCCCTGACGAACACTTGGATGACTTGGTCCTTTTTTTTTTTTACAACCAAGCCACAAAAATGTGCCTTAAATGACCAGATGACCACTGGAGAGAATCGGGGATGACCTCCCCTTACTCCCCTAGTGGTCACTAACCCCCTCCCACCCTAAAAAAATGTTTTAAAACTTTTTTCCAGCCTCTATGCCAGCCTAAAATATCATACCCAGCTCCATGACAGCAGTATGCAGGTACCTGGAGCAGTTTTAGTGGGTACTGCAGTGCACTTCAGGCAGGCGGACCCAGGTCCATCCCCCCCCACCACTTATTACACTTGTGGTGGTAAATGTCAGCCCTTCTAACCCCACCACAAACCCACTGTACCCACATCTAGGTGCCCCCTTCACCCCTTAGGGCTATGGTAGTGATGTATAGTTGTGGGGAGTGGGGGTTTTTTGGGGGTGGGGGGTTGGGGGGCTCAGCACACAAGGTAAGGGAGCTATGCACCTGGGAGCTTTTTCTGAAGTCCACTGCAGTGCCTCCTAGAGCGCCCGGTTGGTGTCCTGGCATGTCAGGGGGACCAGTGCACTATGAATGCTGGCTCCTCCCATGACCAAATAGTTTGGATTTGGTCGTTTCTGAGATGGGCATCCTCAGTTTCCATTATCGCCGAAAATCAAGGATGACCATCTCTAAAGACGACCATCTCTAAGGTCAACCTAAATGTTGAGATTTGGGTGTCCCCGACCGTACTATCGAAATGAAAGGTGGACGGCCATCTTGTTTCAATAATACAGGTTTCCCCGCCTCACGAAAACTTGGGCGCCCCGTTCGATTATGCCCCTCTATGTCACCTATTTTTAGTTTGTTTATTACCATTGTTTTTTCTCCACAACCTCCCCTGTGAAAAAGTACTTCCTGATGTTACTCCTAAGTTGACCACCCTGTAACCTCAGTTCATGTACTCTAGTTCTGATGAACTGAATAAGTTTACCTTAGAGGAAAGGAGGGATAGAGGAAATATAATACAGACATTTAAATACTTGACGGGTATGAATAAGCAAGCAAATCTTTTTCAAAGACAGGGAAGTGGTATATAGACAACTTTAACTGAGGTTACAAGGTGGTTAACTTAGGAGTAAAGTTAAAAAGTACTTTTTCACAAAGAGGGTGGGGGATGCCTGGAGCAACCTTCTGGGAGAGGTGGTGGAGACAGACACGGTGATGAAATTCAAAACTACACGGGAAAAACAGAAAAAAATCACTACATGGAAGGAGGATGACATGAAAACAAAACTTAGCAGTGCTTAGACAGCAAGTCCAGTAATAGGGAAGGAAGGCCAGTGCTAGGCAGACTTCTATGGTCTGTATCCCAAATATGGAAAGACAGATCTAGATGGGCTGGAGTTGGCTTTGATGGCAACTCTAGCAGTTGGGAAGTGAGGACACTGCCAGGCAGCCTTCTATGATCTGTATCCCAAATATGGAAAGACAGATCTAGATGGGCTGGAGTTGGCTTTGATGGCAACTCTAGCAGCTGGGAAGTGAGGACAGTGCTAGGCAGACTTCTATGGTCTGTATCCCAAATATGGAAAGACAGATCTAGATGGGCTGGAGTTGGCTTTGATGGCAACTCTAGCAGTTGGGAAGTGAGGCCAGTGCTAGGCAGACTTCTATGGTCTGTATCCCAAATATGGAAAGACAGATCTAGATGGGCTGGAGTTGGCTTTGATGGCAACTCTAGCAGTTGGGAAGTGAGGCCAGTGCTAG
This sequence comes from Microcaecilia unicolor, assembly GCF_901765095.1. Lineage (NCBI taxonomy): Eukaryota > Metazoa > Chordata > Amphibia > Gymnophiona > Siphonopidae > Microcaecilia > Microcaecilia unicolor. Next base: position 13,135,292 of record NC_044034.1, read on the forward strand.
GCAGACTTCTATGGTCTGTATCCCAAATATGGAAAGACAGATCTAGATGGGCTGGAGTTGGCTTTGATGGCAACTCTAGCAGTTGGGAAGTGAGGACACTGCCAGGCAGCCTTCTATGATCTGTATCCCAAATATGGAAAGACAGATCTAGATGGGCTGGAGTGGGCTTTGATGGCAACTCTAGAAGCTGGGAAGTGAGGACAGTTCTAGGCAGACTTCTATGGTCTGTATCCCAAATATGGAAAGACAGATCTAGATGGGCTGGAGTTGGCTTTGATGGCAACTCTAGCAGTTGGGAAGTGAGGCCAGTGCTAGGCAGACTTCTATGGTCTGTATCCCAAATATGGAAAGACAGATCTAGATGGGCTGGAGTTGGCTTTGATGGCAACTCTAGCAGTTGGGAAGTGAGGACACTGCCAGGCAGCCTTCTATGATCTGTATCCCAAATATGGAAAGACAGATCTAGATGGGCTGGAGTTGGCTTTGATGGCAACTCTAGTAGCTGGGAAGTGAGGCCAGTGCTAGGCAGACTTCTATGGTCTGTATCCCAAATATGGAAAGACAGATCTAGATGGGCTGGAGTTGGCTTTGATGGCAACTCTAGCAGTTGGGAAGTGAGGACACTGCCAGGCAGCCTTCTATGATCTGTATCCCAAATATGGAAAGACAGATCTAGATGGGCTGGAGTTGGCTTTGATGGCAACTCTAGTAGCTGGGAAGTGAGGCCAGTGCTAGGCAGACTTCTATGGTCTGTATCCCAAATATGGAAAGACAGATCTAGATGGGCTGGAGTTGGCTTTGAGGGCAACTCCAGCAGCTGAGAAGTGAGGACAGTGCTAGGCAGACTTCTATGGTCCATGACCCGAAAACAACAGGGACAGATCGGGAACAAGTATATAAATGTATATAAAATACTCATCTTAAATTTTTTGAAGTATTATCAGGTAGGGGATAACTGTATTTTATATAAATTTATGTATAAAACAGATAAAAGACACTTAAAAGTGTTAGTTAAAGATGATATATTAGTTAAAGGCAATTTTCACTGCCTGATCAATGAGGAGGGGTAGTTGATACACTTTATATTACATTTATATCACATGATATGAGTGTAAGTCAGAGAAGAGGGGAGACACCTTAAGGTTAATAGGGAGGAAAATGTTGTCAGTTTGCAACACTGTTGGAGTCTCTGGCTGTCTTGTTGAGCAGAATAGACGGAATATTTACTGTGTAAATATTAAATTCACTGATACTTGAATCTACATTGTTTAGCATTCTCATACGTTTTTTCCCCTATTATTTCCCTTTAAATAATTTTTCTGACTTTCATGTCTCTCGGAAATCAAATTAGCACAAATTTTAGGCCCACTTTCCTTCGACGTTCACTCTCTCTCTCATCAGAGCACAACGTCTTAGAACAAGCTAGATAATAAATACAACCCTTCCTCTCTCCAATTGTTTCAAATTATTTGTTTTTCTCATACCTGTTATTAGATTCACTCGAGAGCTTAATTAAAATCGCAGTTCCTCTCCGCACTCCACTCTCACAACCTTCCTTCACTGACCAACTCAGAATCATGAAAAGACCTCCGCTGTTGCTCTCCTCTTCCTCCAATCTCACCAGGGCCGCTGAGAGGAGGGGGCAGGGGGGGGACAAAATTCCCCAGGCCTGGGCCACCAAGGGGGCCCGGCGCCGCAGTCCCACCCAGTGGTGTACCAAGGGCGGGGCAGTCGTGGTGCTGCTGCTGCAATAGGGGTTCCGTCCCAGCGCCCCCTCCAATTAGTGCGATGTATCGCTCTCCTTTCTCTCTCCACCCCCACCCCACTCTCCAGGCCTTTAAACTTCCAAACCTCCGGCAGCGTGCATCAGCGATATGAGCGCTGCCTTTGGCCAGCCCCGGAAGTCCCCTCTGTACAACGTCCTACCTATGCGGGAAGCTGTACAGAGAAGCTTCCGGGGCAGGCTAAAGGCAGCTCTTACATCGCTGATACTGCGTGCCAGTGGGTCTGAAAAGCTTGGAGGCCTGCAGAGCGGGGTAGGGGGTGAAGAGAGCTGAGGTGGAAAAGCGATGTCAGGCAGACCGCAGGGAAAGGGAAAAGGGGGTGGAGAGAGGAGGAAGATCACACGGCGATGCCAGTCCGAAGGGGAAGTAGGGGTGGGGAGAGGAGGGAGAGCAAAGCCGGCCCAGACCTCAAGGAAAGGGAAAAGGAGGGTGGACAGAGGAGGAAAAGCAATGCTAGACCGAAGGGGAAGAGGGGGTGGAGAGGCAGAGAGTGATGCCAGACCTCAGAGGAAGGGGGAAGGAGGGAAAGTAATACCAGGCCACAGGGGACGGAGAAAAGTAAAATATATAGGAGATACTGGAAAGCAGAAGATGGATGGGGAGAGGAGAGATAAAGATGGAGAGAGGGGGAGATGTTGGAATGCATCATGTAAAAAGGACAGAGGGGGCACATGCTGGATGGAAGGGGCAGAGAAAGCGGGCAGATACCAATGGAAAGGGGGAGAGGAGGGCAGACGCACAATGGAAGAGAGTGCAACAGTGGATGGAAGGGGCAGATAAAGTGGGCAAATGCTGGATGGAAGGGAGGGGGGAGAGAGAGCGGGAGCAGATGCTGGATGGAAGGGAGAGAGTGAAGAGAAGATGAGGAAAGCAGAAACCAGAGACGACAAAGGTAGAAAAAAGATTTATTATTTTTTTTTTTGCTTTAGGATAAAGTAGTATTGTAGTTGTGTTGATAAATACAAAATGAAAATAAGGTGATCTATTAGACTAATTTTAATACATTTTTGACTAACTTTCAGAGACCAAAACCCCATCTTCAGGACAGGATACCGTAACATACTGACCTGAGGAAGGTTTTGGCCACTGAAAGCTAATTGAAAAATGTATTAGTCCAATAAAATGGTATCATCTTATTTTTCATTTTTTTGTTTTATTTCTGTTTGTTAATTTGTAAAGTGGTGATTTGTATTTGTCTTTATATTGCACAGTCCTGCATCACTGTTTCTGTGGCGTTGCATTGTATGCAGAGTCTGACTTATTGGGGGTTGTTTAATTTTTGTCTACATATTTCTATTTTTAGTTTGTGTTTACTTATTCTATCCTTGGTGAGGATGCAGGGGCGTAGCTACGGGTGGGCCTGGGTGGGCCCAGGCCCGCCCAGCGCCAGCTCCCATTGCCGGCCACTGCTGCTTTTCCTGATAAGCAGCAGGGCCGGCGCTACAAAAAGAAGAAGCGCTCAGCTGACTGAGCTGAGCGCCAACGCTAACCTTACCCGACGAGAAAAAATGTTTTAAAAAAAAACCGGCACCGCAGGCAGCCTTGAAGCATTGGCTGCTGGCTCTGCAGGCTCCTCCCGTCTCTTACGTCACTGCCCCTGCTTCGTTCCAGGGGCAGTGATGTAAGAGACAGGCGGAGCCTGCAGAGCCAGCAGCCAATGCTTCAAGGCTGCCTGCGGTGCCGGTTTTTTTTAAAAACATTTTTTCTCGTCGGGTAAGGTTAGCGTTGGCGCTCAGCTCAGTCAGCTGAGCGCTTCTTCTTTTGTAGCGCCGGCCCTGCTGCTTATCAGGAAAAGCAGCAGTGGCCGGCAATGGGAGCTGGGGCTGGTGGGCCTGAATGGGAGAGGGAAAATGGATGGCAGGATGGGGAGAAAGAGGGAAAATGGAAGGATGGGGAGAGAAAGAGGGAAAACAGATGGGAGGATGGCAGAGAAAGAGGGAAAACGGAGGATGGGGAGAGAAAGAGGGAAAACAGATGGGAGGATGGCAGAGAAAGAGGGGAAAATGGAAGGATGGGGACAGAAAGAGGGAAAACAGATGGGAGGATGGCAGAGAGAGGGAAAATGGAAGGATGGGGACAGAAAGAGGGAAAACAGATGGGAGGATGGCAGAGAAAGAGGGAAAATGGAAGGATGGGGACAGAAAGAGGGAAAACAGATGGGAGGATGGCAGAGAAAGAGGGAAAATGGAAGGATGGGGACAGAAAGAGGGAAAACAGATGGGAGGATGGCAGAGAAAGAGGGAAAATGGAAGGATGGGGACAGAAGAGGGAAAACAGATGGGAGGATGGCAGAGAAAGAGGGAAAATGGGATGGGGAGAGAAAGAGGGAAAACAGATGGGAGGATGGCAGAGAAAGAGGGAAAAGGGAGGATGGGGAGAGAAAGAGGGAAAACAGATGGGAGGATGGCAGAGAGAGGGAAATGGAGGATGGGGAGAGAAGAGGGAAACAGATGGGAGGATGGCGAGAAAGAGGGGAAATGGAGGATGGGGAGGAAAGAGGGAGAAACAGATGGGAGGATGGCAGAGAAAGAGGGAAAACGAGGAGGGGAGAGAAAGAGGGAAAACAGATGGGAGGA